>NW_009188819.1:0-41391 GCF_000690835.1 Fulmarus glacialis
CACTACCATTGAGCTCTAGACAGTCAAATGGTTAGATAGTGTGGATTCATCAAGTGAGTGATAGAGTGGATTCATCAAGGTCTCACCTCTGTGTGAAACAAGGACTGGTATTTTCAGATATATTTGCTTTAATGGCAAAAGCAGCCATGAGCCCTGCAGCAGGCTCAGACCTGACCCTGGCCAAGGCAGATGTCAGAGAGACCTCCACAGAGCAGACAGGGCTTGTTTCTGGTTCCTCCTGTCCACATTACTTCTGTGAGCAGCAGCCTTGTGCCTTCCTGATTCATTTTTCCTCCCACCTCTTGTCGTTAAGTCTATAAGAAAGTTTTCTTATGAATAGCTGCATCTTCACTTTATGTCTCTAACACTTAGTTCAACGAGGACTTGATTTTTCAGAGGGACATGTTACCTCATCTGCACAATAAATACAAAAAAACATCTTTAAAGAACAGCCCTGCCTGGCCAATGGCCTGTGCTTGGTCCAGTGGGTCAGAGTGAACCAGATACTGTGGGGACAAATACGAAACTAAGGAATGAAAAACAACATACCACATGAAATGGAGAAAGGCTATTCATCGCTTTTGACAGTCTTTTCAGTCTGAACAACCTTGAGAAACATTTGCAAGACAGGTAAAGATACTGATCTTTAACTATGTGTGATTTTTAATCTAAATGTTAACCCCCAGTTAAAGCCAGGCTTTAGTTTGTTACATACTTTTTGTCTGCTCAGTGCTCCTGATAATCCCCATATTATAGATGATGCTCCAGTGGAAACCAAAACCAAAACAAAACCAAGAACAGAGCATAGCACAGATCTCTGGGAATTGATGTGCCCTGGCAGATTAATGAACTTTTAGATCCCTGACCTCAGAGATGTGGAGAGAATCAGTGGGGATTTGGATTGAAAATGTACAAAATAAGAGTTTACAAAATAATAACAACAAAACCCCACAGCAAATAATGAAGAAAAAATATTGAAAGTCTGGTGAGCTGATGGAAATAACGTATTTTGCTCAGGTCGTATTTCCTCATGTACCTTACCTGGAAGGCAACACCTAAGCAGCCAAGGTCACCACTTTAACTTTGACTTTCAGGACAAAGTCTCCATACAACAATACAAGGATAATTGATGCAGCACGATGGAAAAAGGGATGAAGTGAAGGAGTAGAGGGGAAACTCAAGAGCAAGCTGAAGACTGAAGCAGCAGCCAAGGTGAGTAAGAGCAGAAAGGGAAAAGATGGCCAAGGGAGAGTGGGGAGAGACACCCAGTTAGGACTGGGGGGCTGGAGACACTGAACACATATCTGAATTAGGCACAGATGTGCCAGCAAAAGAAAAGGGAGTGCTGGAAAGATGGGGGAAGATTCTGAATACAAAAAAGAAACCAAAAATGAAGAGATTTTAAAACAGAGCAGCATTTAAAAAGCCTGGAGAGCGGCAGCAAAGGTGAGAGGTGCAAAGACCTGGTACAACCACACACACTGTACATGCAGCACAAGTAATACAAGAGCCATTTGCACACAGTCGACTCCTTTGGGTCACCCATCCCGTCACTAGATCCTCCACTAAGAAACCACTGAAACCGCAGTGTAATTAAACTGGACTAGCAGAGGAAGGGTAACAATCCCAGTGACTTGGATGTAAAGCCAGAGACATGGTCTGCCAGGATTAGACACAACCGCTCTATACTGGACAAGTAGAGATACCTGATCTCTGGGAATAAAGTGCTTTCTTTGTGTCACAGAGGGCTAACAAGACTAATTAGCTAATCTTCATAAAAGTTTTTGAAGTGACAATGGCCCACGTTAAGTATTTACATTATAAAACTGCAGCAGTCTCTCTGGTCCTTCCTTCCAATGATGGTTTTCTGGGCACCAGTCCAGGAGCACAGGCAGCGAATCCTGGTTACTAGATCAGCCCAGTTCTCTCTCCCTGGGGACAGCTCAGGAAAACGATGGGCAAATGGTCTTTATCAGCATGCCAGCTCAGAGACCGCAGTCCCTGTCCCTCACTCTTCCTCTCCCGACAGCTCCAGGCTTTCCTGCCTGCCTCCTGCCCTGGCGCCGGGCAGGGAGCGGGAAGAGGCGGATGCTTCCTGGCAGCCACCAGCCGAGGGGGAAGTGGACATGGAGGAGCGGGAAGCACGCGGTATGCTTGACTCACCGCCCCGCTGCCTCGGCAGCTCCTGCTGCCCCTGTGCCGCGCACACACGCTGCTCTGCAGCTGCGTGCTTTCTGGGGTTTTTTTAGAGCAGAAAACAATCTGAAACAATTACCCTTTCCATCTGTCCTGTGAACATATCCAGTGACTGTTGGTAGCCACTCTGCTGGAAAACAAGGCTACGTGCATGCTTTGCAGTGCCACAGCCAGGACTGGTCCAGGACAAGGTAAAATTTCTCTCTTACCTGTGCTGTGTTTCCCTCCTTCCAGCAGCAACCTGGCATCTCTGACGGATTTACTCAGAGGTATAAGTGCATTGTGTGTTTTGTTCTCTACTCTTTTTGATTCCTCATGTTCCACCTTGCTTTTCTGACTCTGGTTGACCACTGAGCAGATGCCCTCCTGGAACTGTCCCCCTTAGCCCCAAAGTCTCACACCTGAATGGTGACAGTCAGCTTAGAGCCTGACGTTTCTCTATGGGGCTGGAATTATTCACAGGAGAGAAGGATGTGTCACTTCCCACCTGCAGAGCTACAGCATCCCATTCATGCCAGGCCCAGGGCAGGTACGTATCTTATGCACTTCATTCCAGACTCCATGCCAGGCTGATGCCATTACCAGTACAACGTTTGTAGTGCGGAAGAGACTAAACTGCTTGTTGTTAATTGGAAGGAAGAACGGGGTGCAGTTTGGTGGGAAGAGGAGGACCATAAGTCAAAGGCTGAGAATATGACTTTCCACAGCCACTCCAGCAGTGACCCAAGCTTAGACTGGTCAAAAGCACCAGTAAACTCAGAAGATGGTTGCGTCTCTCCTGGAAGGGTATTATTTTACAAGGAAAGAAAATTCACATTAGGAATAGAACTACTTCTCTTGGAGAGGTAGGAGCTAATGGCATTTCAAAATAAAGCTCTGAAAGGCAGCATGCTCAGACGTCAGCCCTGGCAGATAAACACAGCCACGTTGGTCCAGTGCCAGAAGCACCCAGCCCACTCTCGGTCAGTACCTGAGGCAGCCCACAAATGCATAGGGTGCAGGACCGATGATTGTGTAGGCAAGGGAAAGGACTGAAAGTGCTCCAGACAGCCTCATGTCAAGTCCTGCTGTCCTCACAGGTGCCATCAGATGCCAGCCCTGACTAAAACAAGGCTCTGCTCTCCCTCCCTGCTCCCTGCATAACCTCTACTGGTGCAAGATCCCCAAACCTGGGATTTCAATTGCCAAAGCACTGGACACCATGCCTGGACTTTTTTCCTTGATCCATTATCCAGTCAGCCTCCATCCTTCCCTTAAACACTTGCTTTTCTTCTCAGTGTCTGCAGCAGCACTGTTGCTACAGCCAAAAGAACGGGATCAAGCCAGTAAGTATCATGCATCTCTTAACAACCACACAGACCCATCTGCATGGCTGATGGCCTGCTGTGATCAATCCTCCCGTTATATGCTGGTTTATCTCCCATGGCTTGGAAAGACTTTCCTTGGGACAGGGAGTAGTACTATTGTCCAGTGCAAAATTACTTCACAGCAAAGATACTACCTGTAAATACCGAATAGACAAAAAGTAGCAATCCAAGATTTCAGAACAAAATCTACATTGCTCAGAGATCAGATCCTCAACTGTATCTAGCAATAGTCATTTTTTTCTCTTAATTTAACTGGAGTAGAAAACATATCTTCTCCTTTTCATAAAGTAATGCACTTGACCAGCTGTGTCTTGCCAGGCACGGGGGGGAGGTGGGGGGAATGGACAAATTGCTCCTTATCCCCCCATAATGACTAACTTGTAATAACATGCAAGATTTTTTACTTTAAAGCAAATCTCTCCTGTGATAAAAAAATCTTATCGTTCCTCCTGTTCCAGTCTTTTTACTCCGGAAACCCCTTCCTTCCAAACCCTAGAGATTCCCTGGGTTCATCTCCCACTGACCTGTCTCTGGTCCCCCAGGACCCTCAGCTGCCATGCCTACAGCTAACCTTCCACATCAGCCCTGCCCCACCATCACCTCCCCAGCTCTTCCCACCTGCTATCACTAAAATATTTACCATTTGCTGAAGAGGGGGGGGACTTCTAGGAATAGAACAGCACTAAATAAATAATGACAGAGAGAGAGAGATGGGCCATTTGCCTGCAAGAAATTTTGATTAGGAAGAAGAAAGCCTTTTAAGAATGTCTCCTCCATGGCAAATTACCTTCCCCTCCGTTATTCTGTCCACTTCTTTTCCGTAACACAGTCACATTAGTTTCCAGACATAATTCATTTAAATATCAATGTTTGGGAGCTGAGTAGGGAGCATCAGCACAAATTTTCTCCTGGGCGAAAAAAGACCATTGTTGGGGGGGGCGGGGGGGAGGGGAGCGCAGAATAAAATGTGCACGCAGGTCAAAGATGGCTACAAACACAAAACTGCTTCCCAAGCAACATCTAACTATTTTTCAGGCCATGCCATCTTCACAGGTTTAGACTGGACAGCACTGCGGTTATTACACAGAGCAAAACCGGCAAAGCTGGGTTTAGAAATGGATTTGATGTGTTGCGTCTACACTGCAGACTGCAGCAAAAAGGTACCCACAAAAGGTAAGTACCAGAGGTAGCTGACAGACATTGCTCACGTGCTGGTTAATTTATTCTTCTGAAAAGCCTTGGGACACACTATGCTACAGAGGCTACAAAACTGCCTTTCAGCTCCAGCGGTAGCTCAGGCTTCCTGTGCTGCCTTTTGTTCATGACTCATTTGTGCCCTTCCCCAGTGGAAAGGTGGGGGGAAGAAAACAACATTACTTTGCTTTTCTGGCAGACTTGTTCATCTGCAGATATCGAACTACTAAAGGTGGGTAAGTACTACTATCCTTCTTTAATAGATCACGACAACAAATCCTGGGTCACAAAACATATCTCTGGCAAGTGGTAGGGTGAAAATGCAAGTTTCTCAGCTGCTAGTCTTCTAACTGCATCATTTGCCAGTGACGTCTATCAGCAGTGACATTAATCTGCCATCCAGGAATGCTAGAAGGCTTAATCCATTGGATCATGTACCCCCAGTGAGCAACAAGAAAGAGCCGTACCATGTTTCTGTGCGAGTACCCATCCATAAACAGTCATGTCTCATCATTGGCAACCAGCGGAAAACTCTCCTGTGAGATTCAGCGGTTTGCATAAAGAAACTACACCAACTTTAAACCTCAAACTGACCCATCACTTCAGTATTAAAGAACATACTTCAGTCCTTGGTAAAAGGACGAAATACTTTCCAGCTCCGAACTTCCCGGCTGCTGATACACAGCACACAGCAGCTTACAACTCCCTAGCACCGGATGGGAGAGAGTTCAGAGCCACCTTCCTCTGGGAAAAGAGTCTGCATTTGCTGTTCCAAGCGTGCCGTCACCATCACACAGCACAGCAATACTGATGCTGGTCCACAAACCCCTGCAGACCCTACACCCACACAGACAGTCCCACATGCACAGTCAGTTCAGCCTAGCCATCTCACACCCAAAGGATTCAAAGAGCTTTAACAAGTGCTAGTGAACAGAGTCAAGCAGTTTGGGGGCAAAATATATGAGCTGACTGTTCCCCTTTCATGAAATGATCATAGGATGATTATCCAGAGGAGGCAGCTAGTCCTTATTCCCACCCTGAAGAGCACGTAGCACCGAGTCTGGGCGGATAAAGAAGCCAGCACAATGGGGTGCCATGTATGTGAAGCAGACTCAGAACAGCAGGGAAGCTACGCCCAAAGTTTCACCCCTAGACTCTGCCTAGCTAGCTGCACTTGAAGAGCCAAGCACTCAGGCTCTAACTTACCCCAGCACCCTTCGGCTTTGTATTTCACCTGGGCATCCCTCAGCAACTGTGGCTTACCTCCTGGACCATTTGGCCGACTGCCTCCCAAAGGGTCTTTTCCAGAGCACGCCGTACAGCTGCACTTTGGTGCTGATGTCCAGGGCATCTGAATCTGCCTGCTCCATGGATGGAGAAGGGGATACGGAACTGGATTTTGAAGCGAACATTATAGATTGATCTGGTTCTAACTCTCCCCCTCTGCGCGGCAGCTCAGGGAATCCGATTAAATGCAATGAACCAGAAGGACGTAACCAGCCACTCCAAGCGGCAGACAGAGAGACTGGGCTATGGTTTGAATCAATAACTTGACTGCTCAGCACTCAGTCAATAATTCTCTCCCTGATGCACAGATGATGAGAGTTTCCTCATTGCGTATTACTTCCTGATGCATTACACACAGCACACATCCCAGTCCAAGGAAAAAAAAAAAAAAGAGTGAAAAAAGCCAGAGATCAGGAACACAGAGAGGCAGAAAGAGCTCATCAGAGAGAAAGCTCCCAGCAGTAACATAAGCCAAAATACCTCTGCACCAGAGCCAGCTTGGAAGGTTATTTCACTCGACATTGCAGCACCCCAGGTAGAAATCAGGGCGAGACGGACGTTTTACTGTCAGGCATCTCTTACTCTGACACATACCCCCTAAATCTTGCGCTTGGAGGCAGGTTCTTCTCATTTGTCCCGAGGAAAAGGGGAGCAGAGTGGGTGGAAGCCTGCAAGTTCAATCAGATTTCCTCTGCCGTCGGAAGGCTTTTGCTGTGCCAGCCTGGCGCTGCCCACCCGGGTTCAGTTCACACGGCTGCTGGGTTTGGACTGGGCAGTGGCCACGCCGCACGCCTTGCTCAGCCTTAAAGGGCCATTGCTGATCAAAGTTAGAGCATCAAAATTCTGTCTGTCTCCGTGCCTTGCTGCATCTTGATGTGGCAAGCACAGCCTCTGCCCTGCCTCTTAGCTACCAGCTCCTTCTTGGCCACAGCACAGGGACATAGGAATATGTCACACAGCTCAGGTGAGTCTCCATTCATCTCCTGTTTAGTAGTCCTGCAACGAGCTTTTTATTCTGGTTCCCTAAATCTTTGGTCCTCTCTTGAAACACTCGCCCTCCCTGCACAGATACAAACAGTCCCCGAAAAGATCCCCTGTCTTTTGTAATGGCCACAGGAAAGCATATTAGCATCATATTATTCCTTCCTGCATCCTGCCTTCCCTCCAGGATTAGGATTTGGGGAAGAACTGCCTGCACTGTGCCTGGTAAAGCATCTGGAGTTTTGGGGTATCGTAGAACCAATACAGACACATACATGCTATGAGGCATCTGCTCCCGTTTTGACCTATGCCATCCTACGTGTATCGATGATTACGCTATAATTGCCAAGTGTCAGCCTTTCCCAATGCAGTTATTCAGAAGTGACACACTGCAGACACACGGTCCTTTCTCATTCCTGGAGGTTAGAACCTGGGATGTGCCGTAGGCTAGATCCCAGCACTGGACACAAGCCCACTTATCTTTCCATGGTCACAGGCACTTGCAAAGCACCTTAAACAGAGGAAATGCAGACTGCCTGCCTCAAGCGCACAGTCTGCATTTGGTACTAGGGAAATTATAGATGCAGGTCCCTGATAAAAGTCACTATTGATCGCTAAATGAGGGAGTCAGCAGACTCAATGCTTTGTTACTTTCTCTCACCCTGGCTTTGACTGGCCTTTTGGTCCCAGACAGCACATGTCCCAAGCAGCTGCAAATCCCATCTCAGAGTGACATCAAGGGAGAGGGTGGGGAACAGGGCAGAGCAGCAGAGATGCCTCCATCTCATCTGGGCCCCAACTCTTGAATACAACCCTGCACTGCAGAAGAGAAGTAGTAATGCTGTAGTGACCATTCCACACGCTGCACTGAAAAGAAAATACTACTCACAACCAGGGTTTCAGGAGAGTGAAAAGTTTCTCTGGAATTATGTTGCACAAAGGGTAAAAAGGATTCTGGGCCCAACAACATCACCTTAATTTATAAACACACAGTGAAAACCCTTAGAGCTCCCGTGTAAGGACGGTCCAGTGCCCCTGCCACTGTACCGCACCAGTGATGCAAAGACCTGACAGCAGTGACCTGCAGTGAGGAAAAGCAGGTTTTCATCCCTTGCTGCTTTACTTAATTTTATCTCGCAGAGACCAAGAGAGAAAAGAGATCTCCAACTTCAAACATCAAAAATGTAGATATTGTCTCCTCTGGAAACTTCTAGGACAAGCAAGGGACTGAGTAGTCACAGCAAATTCTTCAGAGCGGGCAGCTCCAGGGGAGGGAAAAAGCAACTTGCTTTTGTAAAGTCACCAAGAGTTCAACACAGGCAGAAGCCAGCAATAGCAGGGCAGCAAACAGCAGTGGGGTGAGTTCTGTAACTGCTGGTGTCTGGACAAAGTGATTTATAATAACAGTGGTCATGTTAACATTTCCTAACATTATTTCCTAATCTAAATAACCGGGGGCCTGTCTGAAGGAAAGAGCAGGAGAGCAACACAACAGGTCTAAGCAACTTGCCTCTCACAAACAGAAGGTAACGGCATAAGGGCCAGCTTAAAGGTTCTTCCGTGTTACTTGTCAGATGCAAACTTACTTCAACTGGCCAGGAACTTCAAGATCAAAAGAACAGTGTCATAAAACCCAGCCAAGAGAAAAGGGTCCACCACAGGGTGAGTAGGGAGAGTCAGATCCTGCAGAAGTGCCTTCTCCAAATTCCAAGGGAGAGAAATCCTTAGGGAAGCACAAGCAGGCTGGGTTTTGCTGCAAGGTCTTGGCATAACCTAACAGCCCAAAAGCACAGACATTTAAACAGAGAGAATCCATTTGTACTTAATCTGGGAGCTCATCATTTAATAAGAGCAGAGGAAGGAGACCCGAGTATACGAGACCTCAGCAGGACAACCAGTGCAAAAAGAAAAAAGGAGTTGTGGTCTGCATTACAAGTGAAGGCAGACATAAGCCCTTGTACCTGACCCACACAAGATCCCTTCTGTAGAGTTCTGGCCAAACAGATTCCCCAGCACCGAAGAGATGCAGAAAAGGACTTGAAGGATGATCACAGGTATAGTTCACCCTAGTATGACAGGAAAACTGAAAGGACTTCACTTTAATGTTTAAATGAGAACAAAGGGGAACATTTGACTGCTGTCTAGTTTCAAGCATTCTTTCCCCTCTTAATGTATTGGTAAAGGTCGACGCTTGCAATAGCAAATCATAGAATGGTTTGGGTTGGAAGGGACCTTAAAGATCATCTAGTTCCAACCCCCCTGCCATGGGCAGGGACACCTTCCACTAGACCAGGTTGCTCAAAGCCCCATCCAACCTGGCCTTGAACACTTCCAGGGATGGGGCATCCACAGCTTCTCTGGGCAACCTGTTCCAGTGCCTCACCACCCTCAGAATGAAGAATTTCTTCCTTGTATCTAATCTAAATCTACCCTCTTTCAGTTTAAAGCCATTACCCCCGGTCCTATCACTACATGCCCTTGTAAAAAAAGTCCCTCCCCAGCTTTCTTGTAGGCCCCCTTCAGGTACTGGAAGGCTGCTGTAAGGTCTCCCTGGAGCCTTCTCTTCTCCAGGCTGAACAACCCCAACTCTCTCAGCCTGTCTTCATAGGAGAGGTGCACCAGCCCTCTGATCGTCCTCATGGCCCTCCTCTGGACTCACTCCAACAGGTGGGGGCCGCAGAGCTGAATGCAATACTCCAGGTGGGGTCTCACAAGAGGGGAGTAGAGGGGCAGAATCGCCTCCCTCAACCTGCTGGTCACGCTTCTTTTAATGCAGCCCGGGATACCGTTGGCTTTTGGGGCTGCAAGCACACATTGCCAGGTCATGTTGAGCTTCTCATCAACCAACACGCCCAAGTCCTTCTCCTCAGGGCTGCTCTCAATCCATTCTCTGCCCAGCCTGTATTTGTGCTTGTGACTGCCCTGACCCACGTGCAGGACCTTGCACTTGGCCATGTTGAACTTCATGAGGTTCACATAGGCCCACCTCTCAAGCCTGTCAAGGTCCCAAATGGGCCTAAATTCACCATGAATAAGTGAGAAGGTGTGTAACCATCACAGCAAGGGAGCTGTGGAAATGCCTCGCAACAAGAGCAGAGGCAAAAAGCCATTACTTGGTTGGATCCATTATATGCACAGCAACCTGAGGTGGCCATACCTTCCAGGGATACAGATTAGGCTCACCCTCTTTCTCTGAAACATTTTTGTTCCAGAATAATAATTTAAAGATTTTAGATGGATGTTTCACTCTTGATGACTCGTAGGGGAAACAGCTGTACATCCTGGAGAGAAAGCACTGGAGCTTTATTCAGAAAACTTTCCTGCAGAGAGACAGGTTGTACTGATAGAGGAATTATTTTGCTAATATGTTGTCCCTATTTTTCCTACACAACAAGCCAATAAAATTTTGCTCAAAAAAAACCTTTGAAGCAGACAGCAGTGCAAGCTAGCACAGAAGTAACACTCCATCACCACAGGCCACCCTCCAGCTGGAAGATTCTCCCTTTCAGTTTAAGGATGCACATACTGGCTAACTGCAGCAGATGAGGAGGCTTGGGTTTTTTGGGGGTTTTTTTGGGTTTTTTTGGGGTTTTTTTTGTTTTTTTTTTTAGTGAAAAGTTATACCTTTATGTTCTGGGCAGCCTTGCAATAGTATTTTACGCAGAAAAGAACAAACTAATCCTTGGGCTGGGGCCAGGAAATTGAGATTTGGATCAGAGCTGCTGCAGAGTTGGAAAGATTCAGATTTTGCCTTCCAGTATCGATTCCCATTCGTCTTACAGCTTCTGATAGGCTCTGCAGCTGTTTTCAACCCAGAGAACTCTTGGCAATTATGGGAGGTATTAGCAGCTACCCAGAACAATGTGGCGAAATAAGAAAGTCCAGCTCAAGCTTAATTTATGATATCATTCTTGCAAAGATAAAACGTCACATGTACCTATCAAAATGATGCTCCAGCTTCCCAGATGTACAGTTGTGCACAGAGGCTATTTTAAATAGAACAAAAGCAACCACCATCAATCCATCTCTTTAGCGTGAGACATTGATAGATTATGTTTCTTTTGCACGTGATTAAATTTTTAGTGTCACGTGGGAAGTCAGAGCTGTCCTGCAGAGTTCAAAGAAAAGAGTTATTCAGCAAATGGGCATTAAAGTGAAGAGCCTTTGTAGATGTATAACCCCATCTGACATCATCCTTGTAGATGTATAACCCCACCTGACATCATCCCTTGGTGAAAATCACATGGTCTCAGTCACCTGTTCCAGACAAAGCCCTCCATCAGTCACAGCCCTTCAAACCCACCCAGATCCATGATGGATGGCCCATGAATCATATTAATCAAACTATTACCTGTGGATATAGCACCACTTCAGGAGACTTACAGGAAGACAGAAAATAAGATGCCAGTTTACTGAAGCAAAGGGATTTGACAGCAAGCAGCCAGCCCAACAGCCTTGCAGACAGTAAGCACTCACAGCTTGGCGTTTGGGGGGTGGCTTGCTCAGGGACTGACACCACCGTCAATGACCATTTCTCTCAGCATCTAAAGGAGATTCATTTCTTGGGTTTTTTTAATCCTACTAAGAGATCTCTTCTGGAAGAAGACTCATACACTCCGGCGCTTTAAAAAAAAAGTTTCTGCTAAACAGGCATTTTTCAGGGACTTTAGAATACATCAGAGTGGTCAGCTACGTTTGAAAAAGCTTCCTCCAGAAGATAGCCCATAGGCTCCCTGCAATACAGCAGTTTTTCCCCCATCAAGCCTAAATACCATGAAGTGATCACATGGCTTACATAAACAGAAAATCCTTAGTTCTGGAATAGTTAAATAAGCTGCTTCCAACCAGCAGCTTGTTCAACAGCAGTAAATAAATACAGCTTTGCTTTCTTTCTTTCCTTAGATTACAAACCCACCAGGACACACTCCCTTCCCTTCCTCCCTGGGAAGCCCACAGTGACTGCTGCCCAACCAGCCGCACTGCTCAGGCAGCCCCCGCCGGCCAAATCCTGGTCCCATTTCTGAGGCTGTGGGAGGGCACAGCGGCCCTGGGAGCGCTCCTCCTCACGGTGAGCGGCTGAACCTCCACGCACATGGAGAGGCAAGAACAAACCTTTCCCCAAGAAGGTTTTCTAACAGTGTTCAGAGCCGGTAAGCTTGCAGCTTAGCATGCACACGACCTGCGTGTCTATTTACCTTTCCTAGAGCATTTCACTTTTTCCACGTTTTACCTGCTTGCAATCAACATTATTCAACCCAATCCCAAATATGACAGTAGCAACAGGAGTTACCCAGGACGTGCTTTGACCAGGTGACACAGCTTAGTGAGCTCTGCAGGAAGCTTTCTGCACAGAAAACATCCAAGTCAAGCACTATCTATGACACGCATATACACGCCACATGAGTAGCACGGGCTACGTAAAGGCCAGCTCAGCAATTTTAAAAGACTTTCTTGCCCTTTGCACCCTGTGGTGCCAGGACACTCGGAGATCTAGCAAATAGATCAGAGGCAAGGTTTAGAGCAGTTATTCTGGGGGCCAGCACAGAGTTTCAAAGGTGCAATTGCTTACTCAGTCCTGCTTTTGAGCACAGAAAAAGTGTTGCCTTTGTAATGAGGGCACCAACGCAGGGCTCAGTACACCGGGGCTTAGTTTCCAGCCCTGGCAATGTCCCTACTTGACTTGAGCATGTAACTTGATTTCTCTCAGCCACAGTTCCTCACCTATGACCCTGGTACTAAATCCAGAACATCACAAGAATACATATACCCGTGCAGTAGTTTGGATACAATGGCCAGCCAAAAAAAAAAATCTGCAAAAGAGAAGGATTTGTTAGAGTTTCCTTGGAAGAATAATGGAGGGGAAAATGTAATACCTCTACACAGTAACATAAGGCAAACGACTGGAGCACTATCAACATTTTTAAGATCTGACAAAACAGCCCATGAAGAAGTAGGACAGTAAATGAGATCCAGGGCTGATGGCCGCCCACTCTGGAGAAGCACACTCCTTAGCGTTTCAACACCAGTCAGTAGATCTGAACTCTCCAAGTTTCTAAAATAGGGTTAGGTGCAGGACTACTTTCTACAGGTGTTTCTCAACTGCAAAAGTTTAGATATTGATTGCAGTCCACTAATTTCTACCTACTTTGTTCCCTCCAGTCAAAAAAGGGAAAGAAGTGATAGGCTTAACTTTTAAACAGTAAATACATATCCAGAAAACAGGATTGGCTAAACCATGTTTTTATTTAATCTGAAGTCCATAAAATGCCCAGCACATGCACACAGAGACCATAACTGCTCTTGCATGCACATTCAATGTTCCCTTTACCCCAACCATTATTATGACCATTGAAGGCAAGGCCTTAAAAAGCTAAGGACACTACAGTTAGGACTTCATTCAGGAGTGGAAACTGCAGGGACAACAACACCGATGTTCTTCACACCCTTCACCTATACATTCTGCTATACCCCTCAGCTCTAATCTGCAGCAGCCTCCACTCCAAGTTTCTCTCTCTTTCCTGGTCCTGCTCACAGCCAGTCACTGCAAGGTCAGGGCTCGTGCTGTGCGCGTATGCAGGACAGGAACAAGACTTACTTCTTGCCTCCTTCCTATGCGCATTCTCAAGTGGTTATCTAAATACAGAGACGCAAAGATCTACTGGTGCCATCTATCACAGCAGGAGACCATGACAGCTCTACTGCAATCCCTGTATGTCAAGGAAAGCCATCAGCCAGATGAAAGATAAACTGCCCGGCAAGGAAGGACACCGAAAATACTGCTCTCCACAAAATACACAGGTTAAGAGGGCCATCTCCTCCCTCACCCATCTCCATTTACCCTCCTGTGAGCCATGCTGCCACACAGCTTTTGTAGATGAGGCCTCCTTCATACTGCTGAAGTCCAGGCTGCAGGGATAAGCACGGAAAAAGCCCCAGACAGACCCATGGCTTAGCCCTCCATGTTGCACCAAAGCGTTCACGTGAAGCACCTACACAGAGCAGATACCAGGAGTACAAAGTTTTGTTCAAGATCAGCTATCCCTCAGTTTCTCTGTCAAAAAGAGGAAACAGAACATGGGAAATCTATTGCAGTCCTAAAATGCAACTCACTCTACTTACAGCTTCACCCTCTGGAGGAAGCAAGGAGAGCTTGACTAAGAGGTGTTACAGCAAGAGTCATTCAGTACTAAGGCTTGTAAGCAGGGTTTTTAGCAGCCCTCCTCAGCCCAGTGCAGCAACGAGTATCTCATTTAAAGTGTTTCTTCAGACAGCAGAAGCCCATTAACTTCCACAGACTCCAACATAACAATGATCATGTATCATAAAGTAATTACCACTTCAGACACTGGATGGGCATACAGATACAGAACAAGCATTTTTCCCCTTTCTAATCATTTCACCTCACCTTTTAGATCTTGTAAGCTGTATATAGGTTTGGTGTCAGTCATCACGATACAGCTTACTTTTAATTAGCTTGACAAGTTTTCTGAATGAGGCATTTTTCTTAAACCCCGCATCCACCATAAGGGTTTGTTAATCTCTAGACATCTCAGGCAAGAGGGAGAAGTGCTGGGATAAGGAAGGTGGAATGTTGTGCAATTCTGCCTGCAGGGATATTTGGATAAGGCTTGTATCAGTAGAAGAATGGCTTAATTTTTAAGCTGGAACAATAGATGACAGCTCATCTTCTTCTTGCTGCTGTGCTCATCCCTAATGAGTCTCTGATAAAAATGCTGATGAAAATTTTTCCTTAACAAAAGAAGGAACACTCTACAGCCATCATCAGGAAGCCTGCAACACCACAGCTCCTCAATATTTAAGTTTTCAGTGGTAACTCTTGTAACATAAATGCACCCAGAGCACTTCCTCACATCTCCAAAAGCATTTACAAGAGACTGCAGTGGTTAAGTCTCCAGTTACCGAGATGACATTTTTATTAAACACACTAAAAGAATGCTAATATACTGCATAATGCTACACCATTAAAACTGAATTTTACTTGCCAAAAAACCAAGAGCCTATCTGGCAACGTACTGGCTTCCCATCCTTACTGCCTTGCATCTGCCTGTACTAGCTACAATAGCAACACTGTCATTTGTTTCAGTTCTCCTGTTGACTTTACATTAATCATATTCTCTTGTGATTAAGCCAGTATAAAGAGATTACACTTTTTCTTAACCACACAAGTCCTATGAGCTATGAGAAAAATCAAAAGCAAGCAATTAGCTGAGAAGATTGCTTATTACTTGAGTGAAATAGCTAAAACACTAACTGTTAAAGTAACAAAATCCTAGATAAATCTGCAGATGGCAACTGCAGGAGAAAAAAAAATCCTTTTTTTAATGGATTGCTTATAAATCATCTCCATCAAGGGTATCTCTTAAATGGATGCATGAAGATTTTGGGAATGCATACATCACCCATCCTATAACAGCATCATTCCCCTTTCTCTTTTCTGAAAATGTATGTCTAAAAACCAATCCTGCTTACAGGGAAGCTGGAGAGTATGGAAAGCAAGAATATCCATAAACTGTGTCAATTCAGCAGCTATAGGAGGGATCTCATCAATGTATACAAATACCTGAAGGAAGGGTGCAAACAGGATGGAGCCAGGCTCTTTTCAGCGGTGCCCAGTGACAGGACCGGAGGCAATGGGCACACACTGAAACACAGGAGGTTTCCTCTGAACATAGGAAAAAAACAGCTTTTCACTCTTGGGGTGATTGAGCGCTGGCACAGGTTGCCCAGAGAGGTTGTGGAGTCTCCCACCTTGGAGATATTCAAAAGTCATCTGGACACAGTCCTGGGCAACTGGCTCTAGGTGACCCTGCTTGAGCAGGGGGGTTGTTGAACCAGATGACCTCCAGAGGTCCCTTTCAACCTCGACCACTCTGCAATTAGTACTCTAGACTAAATTCAATTAGTGCCTTCCCACTACGTGCTTAAGAACTGAGCACACTGCCAGGTACCATCCCCATATCAGGGAAGTGAAGGTGAGTCCTTAATTACCTATCTGCAAGCTGCTTAAGGGGTTGCCTCACTCTCTTAAGATTGCTTTAAACCATTAACATTTCCTGAATTGCTCCAGCTGATAGTTTTATCATGTAAAGTCAAGTGACAGAGTTTCAGATCACCTACCTGCAAAACCCCCAGATCTACATACAATCTGAAAAGCCTGTGCAGGCGTTTCCTGACAGGGAGTCAGCTTCCTAGTTACTCCTTAGTTATTGCAAGGATCCCAGCTCCAATTCTCATCCTTGCACTAAATCCTGGCAGTAGCCATAGGATGCTGCAGTGGTAATAAAAGCTTTCTTCTACAAACCCCTAAAAGCATACACACATCAGGACAGAAACCATAACTTACATATGCTTTGGCAAGAGATAAGCACCCTTCTGGTTTTTACACAGCATTTACTCCTGCAATTTATTCATTTATTTGTGCCCTACATGTGTTTTAAAATGTTAAATCTAGTCCCAACCAAGTTTGGTAAAGTAACATTTTTAGTCAGAAGTGTCTGGCTGTGGCCATTATTTTTAAAGTTGCATCTTCTTTAAAAAAAAAAAAAAGAAAAATTCAGTGTTTTATATGAAAATTTTGCCCCTTCTACAATCACAGCACACAATGTGCAACTCACTGGATTTTTTGAGAATCTTTTAATAAAACCAGCAAACCCTAAAAATATGTCCTAAAATGTCCTCTAGGAGAAAAAAAAAACAACTGTCCTGCAAGTTTTTGCGCAGATAACAAAACAGAATTAATTTTCAAAGCTCTCCTCATATCCCCTGCCTGAGCACCTCTTAGAGACCACTACTAAAATTTAATTTCCAACTATTCTTTGCAACTCAGAATTATGTCAGAGGCAAATAAAACCCTTCCAGAGAAATTCAGGAGCCTGAGAAGCCAGTTTTTCTTCACAGCAAGAACACAACTCGCTCTCAGTTACAATGACCACCACGACTAGCATTACAGAGAAAACTTAGGTAGCTATGGCTTAACGCAGGCTTTCATTTCATCGTACGCTGCAGGAAGGTGGTAAGCTGCCTTCGAGAAAAACTGCGTCAGTAATGAAGACGGAGAGCAATACTGAAGAGCTGTGAACAGGAAAGCAGTAGGATCATGGTGCAGTCACAAGGAAAGCTGAGATGTAACTCAGTGCCTGAAAACAGCAAGATGATGGAAGGGAAAAAAAAAACAAAACAAACAAACCACAGAACAGGGGCAAGAAAGATTTCACCAGCAGTTTTTTCCCATAACACAAGAACAAAACGCAGGCTAGGGTTTTCTTCACATCTTTGCATGCATATTTAAAGTTGACTTTTAATCCAAATCACATAGAGGCACATATATATGGGAAAGGCTACTTTGTCAGAAGTCTCCAAAAAGAACAGAGGGACTTAGTGTTTGCATTTTGGGTTTGGGGCTGACAAGATTGTTCTCACTCCATCCTGTGCTCTCAATTTTCTTTTGCCCCAATGTGTCCTCAAGCCTTTTAACAGTGGCCTAGAGCCAATAATCTCCTCATGGCCCTCCAAGGCCCTCCAAAGAGGTCTCTGTCTTGTAAGCATCAGAGATTTCCTTGGGGGTGGGGGAAGAGAGAGCTCCAGGGCAATGCCAACTCCTAAACACTCTGCAGGAGACAGAAGTTGTCAAACGCCCCTCTCAAGCAGAGCTGTCAAATCCTTTCTGTATTTATACCTCTAAATCCATTCATACCCATGTCCAAATCAACCTGCTAGACTGCCTCCCCACATGCAGTTTCACACTTCAGGTTTCCAGGAGGTGCTCAGACATTATGACAAAAAGCAGCAAACACACTTATACAAAAGTAAAACGTACTGTCTGCACCGCTTGCATCCCATTTAAGACCGTCATTTCTCTTTGTCGGAGCTGTCACAAAACCCCGTGCAGTAAATGACAAGCCAACTCCAAAGCACTGCACCTAGTAAAAATTTAATATAATAAAACAAATTGAAAACGGCAACATTATTTTAACCATTCACAATTAAAGTGGAAAAATTATAAGGCAGCCATTCATGGAATGATTTTGTGTACAAATGGTTTGGAAAAAGAGACATTAAAATTACAGTTCCATACATGGCGTCAGGTAAACAGCAATGACCACGCAATGTTTTTCCCTGGAAAACCAAGGCTGCTAAGAGATGTAATAAAAGGACAGTAAGAAAAAAAAAATTATTTTATTTTTAAAAGAAGTTGGAGGTGAACAGGAATCTGAAATTCATCATAAACTTTCCCACCATGCCACAACCACTCCTCCTCCTTCCACCCCCAAAAGAATACAAATACACTTCCCTCCTCTTCTTCCTAAGTCCCAGCACAGAACGGGAAGGGAGCAGCAGCATTTATTCCACCGCATCTCTCTGTTATTCTGCATAGAGCTGATACCACACAGACACATCTGCTACTGTCAAAAGCTCCTTGAAGGCTCTGAACTAATTCCTGAATAAACACAGTAGTTTTCCTGGGTCTCCTGGATAACATTAGCCTTTTACACAATCCACCTGGAAATGGTTCTTTGAAGTCAACAGTGGGTTTCAGTGTTTAACACCCAGCGATCTGACATGCCACAACTATCAAAAATTCCTATCTTGGTGTGACAGCTCTGCCATCCTCACTTAAGTTAATGTCAGTGCAGCTTCTGCATCTGTCATCAAGTGCTGAAAAAAAAAATATTTCCCTTTTTTATATAAGGAACAATAAAAGAATTAGAACAGTAGGGAAAAAAGATCAACGGAAACAGCTTTAGTCCAATCCTACCGCCAATTAAGAAATCATTAACTGAAAAAACAGCTGATGAGAAGATTATAGATTTCCTAGAGAGATTTACAGAAGGAAAGAGGGACATGCCTTGCATTTGGTTAAAGCGTTACCTGCTAGACCTGCTGCCACCTACCTCAAAGTAGAAAACACAGGCAGAGATGGCTACTACAGAGAGAGTAAGAGGAATTTGTTTGCACCAAGGTCCCCTGAGGAGTAGAAAATGATACCAGATGGCCCTGACTACATGCAGTGCTTGGATTTACTGTGACAGATGGGGAGATAGGTAAAAAAGGGGATATTATAAAATGGACCATTTTATTTAACTCATTAAAATACTCTGCCTCAAGAAAATAATCCTCCATGTGGAACTAAAAATTTGGAAAAGTTTGATCATTTAAAATTTTATATTCTCCTTATCACATAATCAAAAGCTTCCTTAGTCAATGCAATTTCAGCTACAGAATTGAAAATAATAGTTCAACACAGAGATAACAGAGGCAGCCAAAAGAAAATGCTGCTTCTACTTCTAAATGGGTGGGCGGGGGGAAATCACAGAAATCTCTTAACCGAGTGCCAAAAATGAAAAGTATGAGTTATCAGAATTCTTGTGTCATTTTTAAAGTTGCCAATGTTTTCATTTAAAATCCCTCACCTGCTGCTATAACTTGGCCTTTACAGTTCATGAATCATTAAACAGAGTATTACCATTTCTAGTGGCTGCCCCAGAAATTGGAAACATGATCCGAGGGATAGGAGAAAAGAAAGACAACAAGACCTCTCAGCAGTGGCACCTCTTACGATTAATACGCCAGAGGTTATGTCAGCAGTGAAAAGGCTGGCTGTCACATCCTCATCAATACACACTCATCCACAGGTACTATGCACATGCTCCAACACTGGAACAAAACACATGAAATGGGACCTTACCTACATACCTCCCTAAACCGCTGCAATTGTTATACACACAAAACAAGTGGAACAAAGGATGTCAGCTTAATGAGGGAGGTGGGGTGCACGTGCAAGTGACAGATGATAGTTTAAAGAAAGAAAAACTACTGTAAGCATCTGATGCTGCACTAAGCTACCTCCTGCTTCTGCTGCAGATCTTGCAAACTCTCCAGCTTTGGGAAACAGTTCAGTTATGTGGAAAGATTCAGCGAGGTAAAATTGTAAGACTGTCAAGAAAGAAGGTAATTAGGGGGCAATCAGGAAGAACACTGAGAGCTCTGGTGTAAACATCCCTGTATATCATTCGCATGTGTCAGTAACCTGTATCACTGAACTTTTTAAACAGATAACTTACTAGTTGCATATGTATGTTGTAAAAAAAAAAAAGGTTTAAGAATGTGCAGGAGAGGATCTCATCCATGTCACTAATTTTGAAGTGGCTTTTCAGAACAAAATTAACTTTGGAAGGTCTAATGTCAAAAATGCTTGTTTAGGCTTGATACACTAATTCTATGTGAAAGTAGTCTCGTGGGAAAAGACGATTTCTAATAATTTTGCACTAATTTTATACAGTAAAACACACACATGAACAAACACTCTTGGGGATCAATACTAGGTTCAATCCTGGGATACACCTGTATTGTTACAAAGCCAACAAAGCAACCACTAGTCCAAGAGCCAGGCCATACGTGTTAATGAACTAGTAGACAAACAGGACAATGACAAAAATGTAAAGAAGTTAAGAGGCACAATGGCCTGTGTAGTATAAGTAATAAATGGCATGAAAAAGACACTCATGCAAATGGAAACAAGAAGCACTTCAGTTAAGAAGATATTTCAAGCCCTGAAAATCCATTTCAAACAAACAAACAAAAAAACACCAAAAAAATATATTTGGCAATGTTATCTTTAAAAAGTGCAGAGTATAGCTTAAAAAGGGTATGGCATTAAAAAGTTTTCCCCTAAAGAAAGAATTTTATGTTCAGTCTGTGCACGTCAAGCATTCCTGACTTTTCAATGCACTACAGTTACTAGAGTATAATATATTTTGCATAAGAGAAATGGTGCCTGGCAAAAGAAGGCTGTGCCTTGGAAAGGGAGGGATCTTTTATCACTCTTCTGCAGTGAGAGGCATCAGCAGCTGGCAGTAAGTCCTCCAGGAGATTCACCAAAACTAAGGCTTAACAGTAAGAGGCGAATGCACAATTCCCAAAGGAAAAGCAAAATGCCTAACAGGTCTGCTGGGAACCCACCAGTTTGGGGTTTTTTGTTTGTTGGGGTTTTTTGTTTAGAACTGCTTTAGAAACACTTTGTACTCTATCTGCAGCATAAATATTTACCTAAGCATCTGTTTTGTTAGCCTTAATACCTTTTATTTAATGACCACCTCCCCCCCCGATTTCAGCAGTTCACTTTTGAAAATGAGTTAGTAAAGTTCTCTGGTACCTCAACAGCTGTCTCCACCAGATTTCTACTCCTCAGAGCCCAGAACAGCTCGATTTCAAAGGACAGTATGGATATCTCTCTCAACAGTAGCAGTAGTGTAATCACAGCACTCAATACCTAACTCCTGCTAGGATTTTTGGTGCCTACACTTCACTGACTTGGCAGAAGACCATCTCCCAAGAAATACTGCCTTTTTAAAATTTATTAACAATTGCATAAACAATCAAAACAATATTCTCCTTGCTTCTATCCTTTGTCTTAAATAATGGAATACACTGCAAAATTCGTTTGCACTTTCTTAACCAGCTGATTTCCTACTCTAATCTTACACTTTGTCCACATCATTTCTTTCCTATCAGTGACACTTCTGTGACAATAGCAGTGTTGTCCAGATTTCCAAGTGTAGCCCATTTTTGCAATACAATTAATGACAAACATTACAAGGACCAGTCGTGTTGTCAGGACAACATAGAACCGATGGGGGAGAGCCCCCTTCTTCATTAGTAAGACTTCAACCTCTCACAAAGCAGCCATCCTTTGTTTTTGCTCTCAGCTGTGAAAGCTGAATTGCAGGATACTTTGGTGATCGCAATTTCATGATGAGTTGCTATGTTCTTCCCCACTCACCTTTCTTAAACTCCAAATTCCATCTTCCCTGAGAATAGGGCCAGAAGTAACAATTAAAATAGCAAATGTCTTCAGAAAAGAAAGTTACATAGAATTTATGTCCGGCTGCCAAAGTACATTTTGCTACACTAAAAACTTTCCCAGTATTCCTCATTTTGCAATCAACGTTCCCTCTGAACTCCATAAAGTGGATGGGATGGATGATGGGTAAGAAACAATGATAAATGGAGCAGCCGACATTTACTGCTCATGTCAGATCGAGGAGGAGAACGGTGAAATCTGAGCGTTTAGTGATGGTGTCCAATGGACAAAACTAGAGGAATAAGGCATCCTAATACTAGGGCTGCCACCTCCAGACGACTGAGTCCTTTTCCTCCAGTTGATTCAGGTTTGTGGCTATGAGCAATTCCTCCTACTTCTGGGAGGACATGAACTGTGGCAACGTAAAGAAAAGTCCCAGCAGAAAACAGCATAGCAACTCCGGTGGCATTGACTTCTGAAAGGGCTTCTTTGCTGCTCTGAAACGGAAAAAAACAAAAACAAAAAACAAACCACAGAAAGAGCAAAAATGAGGATAAGCAGAAGTTCTTCAATCAATAATAAAAAAATTCTGTAAGTGTCCAGACACAAGAGGATTTCTATCAACTCTTTCTCTCACAGTGACAATGGTTTAACGTGTTGTTTTGTGTCTTGCACCTTACACGTACCAACTGGCATTCTAAAGTTGATGTTGGGGGCAGAAAGACACCTCTCATCCTAGTTAGTTCACTTCAGACTTCTAGGAACCCTTACAGAAGAAAAAAGTCACAGTCTGTGCAGAAGCATCTTGTTTGACCATCTCACAGCAACATACAAAATATCAAAATGACAAAATGGGCTTCGAAAAATAATAAAATTCAAATTGCAAAGCCACAAATTTTAGGAAGGACACTCAAGACTGACTTTTTTTTTTTTTCCCCTTTTTCTAAACAAAGAGTTCAAATAAGATGTTAGCCTTTAAGTATCTAATCCCCTGCTGGTTAGAGCAAGATTTGCTAGATTTAAGTCCCAAATCATCACTCCTTCAGTATTTCATTTGTATGTACAAGTAAACACCCAAAACTTTTCCAGAATCTCCATGCAAACTTCATTAAGAAATGCATCTTCAGGATCAAAACCGAGCACCTCTTCGCATTCATACTAGGATTAAGATCATGCTACACATCATTAAACGTAATGAAATGTAAACCCACTCATATCAGTTTCAAAATGCTTCTTGAACAATTTCCAACTCAAGTGTGATGTTAATTCTCTGGTATACTCTCAGGTTATTTTTGCAAAGAGCAGATACATCTTCTGCTCTGGAACTGTACAACCACTGTGACAGCCCTTATGCCTTATTAATTCTCTGATCTTCCTGAAGTGAAAAATGCAAAGCCAACTCTTAGTGAGCCTACATCAAAAGAATGTTCAAACAGCATTCTCATTTCTATTTACAAATCTAACCCTTCCTGCTGTCTCCTGTACCACAATATCAAATATATCTCCTTTCCAGCAAGTAAAGGGATTAGCTCAGATGATTTACTTAAAACTTTCCTCTCATGCCTTGAGTTTCATGAGCTCATATTAGATTCTTTATGACACAACACCATAGCGTATCACCAGCATGGCCCACAGCAGTTAGAAATACAGGACTGTCATAGAAAATGCTATGAGAAGCAGAAACATTTAATTTGGACAGAGATGATAAACTCATGTGCAGCAGCCCATTTCACAGGCCATTTCATAGAATCATAGAATGGTTTGGGTTGGAAAGGACCTTAAAGATCATCTAGTTCCAACCCCCTGCCATGGGCAGGGACACCTTCCTGAGGTTGCTCAAAGCCCCATCCACCTGATCTTGAACACTTCCAGGGATGGGGCATCCACAACTTCTCTGGGCAACCTGTTCCAGTGCCTCACCGCCCTCAGAGTGAAGAATTTCTTCCTTATATCTAATCTAAATCTACCCTCTCTCCATTTAAAAATTTGTTGTATAGAGCCGAGACATGACTATGCTTTCAGGAGTATGAGGGGCAAAAAGGTTGAGGATTCAACTTCTGACACAGCATGAAAAAGACTTTGAACATACAGGACCAGTTCTGGGATGGTGGGGGAAACTAGCAAAGATTATTTTCTATCTGCATATTAAAAAAAGAATGCATGCAGCAACACTGAAAATTACTCAGTTATATAGCCATCAGATAAAGTGTGGTATATGAGTAAGTTGTTAAGTTCTCAGTGGGGAAGAGCAGAAAGGAGAAAAGACAGACGTCAGCCTTCAAAAAAAAGCTATACAAAACTCGACAGAGGAGTTACATCACTGGTTCTGATGCAAAGCATGGGTTATTTTTTGTTTCACACATTCATATTGCTACCTTTTTTCCACCTTTTTTTTTTTAAATCTCCATTCTGCTAAGTTTTTCAAGCAGTTTGGAATTACATTCTATGAAACTGATATGATATTCCTTTCCCCAAACTCCACCACTAAGCTACATTTTGGGCAGAACAAAATCACAGACCTACCTTGCTTAGCCCTAAGTATGTCACCATCGACATAACAGGTGCTGCTAACGCAAAGACCAGCAAGTGTTTTCTAATTCGATTCCGTTCCAGCCCAGCGTGCATCAGGAAGGAAACCAGGCCAAAGGCAGCTGGTGCCTGCAAAGAACAACATTCACTGGTAATACAATATCTTCTAAAATCCCCTGAAATCTGAGATAAAGTTGAAATACGACTTACTACATTGAAATGCACTGAATTGGAAGAAATTCAGGGAGAGCACTAGTACATTGCAGTTAACCCAAATCAATATAATTCTGCAGACTGCCCTACCTTAATAACAGTACCTAATGGAAACCCATGTTCTGGCTATCAGAATATGCATATTTGTGTAGTCATTATAAATATTAAAATATTCATTCTGACTTGAGTCATTGCTATAATCCCCAAGTCTCCATAAACTCATGTAATTTCTTTTTTTGTCCTGATGCTACTATGCATCCTTAAATGGACAGTTTCTTTATCCACAACAGAAAAATTCTACAATTAACATGGAAGGGGAAAAATTCCCAAAGAAAGATAACTGTCAGCCTCCACATGAACAAAGACTTAAGAGCTCTTTTGATTAGTTCATCATTCAGTTTCATTTCTGTTCCCACTGGGAAGCAAACAAATACTCCCTTCTCCCTCTGCTGACATCCAGTTTCTTATCCACAAGGCATAGCTGTCCTACTACTCACGGAATTTACTATGTTTTTGCTCACATAAAGACCATAGCAGTCCACCCTGACATTTTTGAGATAAGACATAAACTAAAATATATTGAGCATTTTTTATACACAGAATCTTTTTTTTTTTTTTAAAACCTAAAAGAAGGAAACCATGAGTGAAGGACAAAAAGATGAGAAGGACAAAGGCATCAATCAGGATCAGAAGACTAGAAAAATAAAAAAGACACCAGAGAAGAAATTAATTTCTCCTTCAATACCAAGTGTTTCTTGATAATCTTTCATAGGAGAATTTTTTCTCTTCTACAATTGTACAATTTCAGAAGTCAGCTAATTTGAACATTAAGAATAATAAAAGCAAGTTTCACTTGGCAATAGGCATAAACGAAGCTTCACAACAAGATGCGACATTGACACTGCCACCTTTGAAGAGGGTTATGTAAACCACAATTTATTGTATGAACAGTGAAGAAAGGACATACTAGATCTGGATTTCCTAACTTTTTGAACATGCAATTATGCAAGCAAGATTCTGGATGAATGTATGACTAATATATGCACGTGCTACCATAAGTCAAACATGCATCTACACACATATGTTTTGAACCTATATAGCTAATAGATATCTTTGTACAAACATTAAGAAAAAAAGATCTTCCCTTCTTCAAGAGCCATTGTTTGCTTGTTACCATCAGAAAAGTGTTTAGATTTTTTTCCTGCAGAAATGGCATATGACTGATGTTGAAGCTACTACAATAACAAAGGTAATCAGAAGTTGTAATTTAGTACTCTGATATTAAGTGGTTTCAAGAGACTGACCCTTTAAACACTAAAACCCTTTATAAGAAAATGGGAAGAATATTTGTTAAGAACATCACAGAACCAAAAAGCTGCTGTAATCAGCATAAAACTGCTTTTCCTCCTTGAATACACTAGCATATACTTCTGTGCTTCACCCTCTAGAACTTTTCTGAATACACCTCTTACAACAATAAGAATCTTGGGGCTTTTTGTTTGTATTTTTAAAAAAGAAAAAAAACCAACACCACACTAGCTTCAGAAAAAGTCAGTGTGAAGCTGCCACATTTCTTTATGAGCTGTTCTTCTCTTTCTACTTTTGGGAGGCTTTTCCCAACCATTGCAATCAAGGTAAGCAGTAGGCAGTCAGAATTCTCTTTCATTTGTACCCCATTCGTCATTTGCTATTCTGTCAAACATCATACCAGTGCTTTTTGGTCCTTGGAGCTGTACTACTAACCTGTTCATTTCAATGGCATTACACATTTCCAGACTACATCACTAAGGAAGTTTAAGATCTTAAGTAATTTCTGTGTGCTTTAACAATCTTTTAAAGAATAAATAAGATTTTTTGGATGATGACTTACCTTGTGCAACATAATTGCAACAAACACTATCAACTGGACACTAGTCTGAGAAGTAGAAGCTGCTGCACCCAATGCAACACCATCAGCTGAAACAGGAGTGTAAATTCATGGATTATTCTTCCACATCAGTTTCAGCTTTCCCACCCCCTCAGTGGCTGACAGTACAAAACATGTTGATTTGAGAAGTCCTGTTACTCAAAATGCTGTTAACAATACCAACCCAACACATGATTCACTCCCCTTTGTTTCTTAAGCCACAACAATTTCAGGATTTCAGACAACCCTCAACAGGAGCTGTCTCCTATTTCCCAAGACCATAAAAAAAACTGGTACTAGAGAATCTATTCAGTATTGACACGTTCTGACAAATTAGAACCAGGTAATAAGTTTAGTTATTTTAGTCTTCTGTAGAAGTGGCTTCCTGTCTAAATTAAAAAATCTGCTTTAGATTCTAAGCATTAAAAGAATTTTAATTATTACCCTTTAAATGATTTTTCAAATATAAATACTATTGTAAATACTATTTTCTTACCATTTAACATAAATATATTGTCTAAATGAAATAGGAAATGGATAATATATTAATCCTTTATATATAGACACCGCTTAGTGAAGAAATACCTTTTTGATCAACATTGTATGACTTTAGACAATAACTTTCAGTAGGAGAGATTAAAAAGCATCGTATTTATACTACACATATACAATGAAGAATTACAACATGAACAGGGGTTGACTGCAACACATGCATAACTTTTTCAGTCCTTGCAAGTCAGCCCAAATGTGTTTCAATCAAATTCTTGCCCTCCACCCGATAACGTCCTTTTTTCCACAAGATATTATTTTTTTAAACTTAATATTTTTTTTAAAAACACAGGTCAGCTGACAAGCAACCCAAAGGTGTTTCATACTACTTATAAATGCGTTAGCATGTACTGAAATTTAGCAGCTAAAGCAGCCAGCAAAGGAACTGAAGAGGCAGAGTGTGAGCATCACACAACTTTTCAGATGGAAAAAATAAAGGAGTGAAAATACTGCACCCAAATAAAACTCCACGGAACATTCTAAGCATTGGAGTATGTTTTCCCAGTAAGTTTTGGGGAAGATCCTTAGTTCTCCCCACCCTGTCTTTTTTTTTTTTTATAAAAAGCCACCTTCAAAAACAAAACCCAAGTGTTTCTATCACATCTAAAGATGAGCCACACAGCAACAGAAGTCCTTGCCAAGTGCTAACCATAGGTCCCACATTACCTGCAGCATGGACTACTAGTCCCAGCGTTGTGGTGATTTTGGAGTTGCCTGATCTTGCAGCTTCTGGATCTAAAACAGTCATGAGGAAAATTAGGATAAAGAGAACAAATACATAAATTATGCTGAAAGAAAAATTGTAACTATCACTGCACATGTCTCTACCAGCTGCTTAGGCAGTTATATTCAAAACTATCAGCTTTTGTATTTCTGCATTAGATTTACTGTAAAATAGTCTGATACCTAACACCTTCAAATCACCTGAAGTTCTGCCAACAAACAAGTGACAGAATCATAGACAATTCTTTGCAATTTACAAGATCATTGATATAGGCAGAAACAGTTGTTTTTCTTAACCTGCTGAAACCAAATGTTGAAGTTCTATGCCACCAAGGGGAGGAAGAGTTAGTTTTGCATCCCCAGAATCCAGAGCTGCTCCAAGAGTCAGGATGATTTTTCCCCACATAGCCCAATGTTGGCATTTTCCTTCAGGTGACAGTCTGGGGCAGTCTCTGTTGCATTGATTCTCTGACAATTCCTAGTAAGCAATAAATTCTACTTGCCACAGCAGCAGTTGCAAAGATTTCCCTGCAACATTATACACCAGAGGAGAAATGCAGCCAATGCTGCTTGAGATCCAGTGTTTTGACTGCAGTTGTTTGACAACTACTCTGAGAACACTTGCAGGTTAGCTCACTATACAGCACAAGAGGGCAACATCCACCACTAAGCAATCAGCAGTGAAACTGTTATGAAGAATCACTGCAATGAACAGGGCAGATAAGTCCTTCACAAGTACAGAAACATTATTTAATTCCAAACAGTTGAACAGCCATGATTTAATTATACTAGTGGTCTGTAAGCTGACTGCAAGCACACTTACACAGCTACTTTAATAAATCTGCACTGCCACCAAAATGGAAAGTCCAGTCCTGTTCCTTTCCTCCTGCCTGTCCCTCCGCCCTCCAGTCTGTCTCTTTGTGCCCAGGCACTCATGTAGTTGCCCAGTGAGCCAGATCAGGGAAGTGTGCTGGCTAAAAACTAATGTATTCTCTTTGGTCAGGCTGATCTTCTGAATCAAGGGGAATATATTTGAGCAACTAATTGCATAAGCTGCATTTGGATGACTGCAATGGTATACTCATGTCAAATAGGAGGAGATATTCACGAAGAACATTTCTTTAAATTTGTTTTGGATTGACCAAAACTAAACACACTCAAAGAGAGAGTTCACATTTGATTTCATACCTCCATTCTGGCCTACAGAATTGTTATAGTTTAGGCAAACTATAGCCACCTGGGAGATAACAAAATTACCAGACATTGGTTCAAATGACAAAAATGTTTTTCTTCGGTAGCTTT
Source organism: Fulmarus glacialis (assembly GCF_000690835.1). NCBI lineage: Eukaryota > Metazoa > Chordata > Aves > Procellariiformes > Procellariidae > Fulmarus > Fulmarus glacialis. The sequence goes on from NW_009188819.1 coordinate 29,069, forward strand.
AAAAAACATTACAAAAACACTACTACATTTCCTGCAACAGAGGTACAGGCTAGACAAAACTTTACTTAATATCCTATTTTATAGTGTGTATCTCTAACACAGATCATAGTCAATTTTCTCCTGCTATTTGCTCTGACCAGAGACATAGGAAAGGGTCACAACCTGTACAAACCAAGGATTCTCCTGGCAGTTGCTCACTTGCGTCCCCTTGTCATCCTCACTGCCACTGTTTCCTTTGAAAAGCTCTGAAAATCAGCTAGCCATAGCTGTGGCTCCATTTATGCTTCTCCAGGAGCACAAAGGTGACACAGCCCCTGCACTAGCCTCCCATCTGTCCCATCACACTAACCCCATATAAGCATTTGTGCAGCTGCACTGTGAACTGCCAAGGATCCAGCCAAAACATAGCCCCCTTCCTTTGCGTTTGTGTTTTACTTTTCCTTCAAGATCAATTCCTTAATTTTTGAGGGCCAAATTCCACCATCAGAGGAGATTATGTGGGAGAAAATGAGCAGCCAAAGGCAATAAAACACTTCTTCAGATGACAAAACAACTTTGCTGCATTCAAGCTACACTCTGAGCGTGAAGCCACAGGCAGGAAACAAAGGCAACTGTAGGCATTTTGAGAGTCTTGCAATGAAGCTGAGAAATCTCTGGACTAAGCAGGACATATTCTGAAGTAAGTGAGGCTCTAGACTAGTGTGGGAGTCCAGCTGTGCAATTACAGTGAAGGACCAGAGCTTATATCCAGTCATTTCTGCAGTCTTACTTAAGATAACTTTTTGTGGTTTGCAAATTCTACCTACATGTATGACAATTAAGTAGGAAAAACAAATGAAGATAAGACTAACCTGAAGTTTTTTGGAAAGCCAAAGAAATCCCCTATGGGTGATACTGTAAAACAGGCAATAACTCAAGTGTCAAGTCACCTTCCACTCCCAGACCATACGTGCTCATAGTTATTTCATGTTAGAGAAGCAAGCTCTCAAATTATGCTGAATTCCAGGATAGATTTCCAGCACAAACATTTCACACAAACCTTGCTTTATGTTTGTAAAGCACCTACTGAAACTCCGGACATGAATGGTCAAATTAAATCCCAGTAGCATTCAAAAAAATTGCTAACTAGTCTTAATTAGCAAGTCTAATTGAAGTGAATCTTTACTTACCATCTGTAGAGTGCACATGAGAGCTGCCTATCTGGTCCACCAACAGCATGAAGACAAAGCCGAGGACAAGGGATACACCAATGTAGGCATGCAACCTGGAATGGTCATGGCCATACTCATGTACAACTGGGATTTCCGCTGCCTTCTCAGACTCAATCACACGCTGCATCTCGCTCGCCGGGTGATGCTTCCCTGTGGCAGGCAAGCAAACAGATTAAGAGACAGGGGACTAAACACGGCATGGTCACTTTTCTCCTTTGCTGAAAGCGTTCCTCGCACTTTCTTGGACAATACACAAAAGTCCTCATTTAAGGTCAGTCTTAGACCATTTACTTAGGGAAGCGCACATTTGTCTGGTTGGCCTCTCCCCATACATTTTCAGCATGGAAAAGAAAACATTAACACTTGATAAGCCAGGCTACTTTAAATGCTGCATTTTAAATACAAATTGATTGATAAAAATTGCTGAATATCCTTTTTTAATCGAAGTTGCCCATTTTGTCAGTGTTCAGAGATACTGTCAAGCAGTTAAGTCATAACCTTCATTTAAGAGAAAATGCAGGATGAGGAGATAAAATAGGTTCCATCCACTAAGAGGTCTAATGCAATCTTTAAGATAAACTTTCCATCTCAAAGCATCAGTCCCTACTTAAACAAGTTAGCATTGACACACTCCATTGATACAGACTAGAACAACAGTTAAGTCAGCACAGCGTCCTAGAAATGTCAGTACCATCCTAGAAACTCAAAGTCCAAGCCCTGGGGTTGAGTGTTGTGTGGTTGTTTCCTTCCCCTACACAAGCTTTAATTCCATGCCCACCCCAAGACACTTACTTTGTCTCACTGAGCTACCCTGAAATTAGGTGAGCTCGGAATGACTCTAAAATCTAAGAAGCGGAAAGACGACAGCTGGACAGGTTTTTAGTTAAGTTTCCATGGTATAAATGCTTTATTTGGTGCACAGTTCATAATTTAAGAACATTTTCAAATATTTCATAGGTTAGTAAGTGACAAATGTCTCCACCTACAATGACTTTTAGAGAGCAGAGACGTAATACAACTTTACTAACTTTTACAGGTTGCCATTTGTCCAGTATGTGTGATCTTTATCACAAGCAAATACTCACCACACACAAAAATTCCCACTAATTTCAACAGAAATTACATCAGTCTCACTCTGAATTTACACAGGCTTAAAGAGAAAGGAGAAGGTTCTTCCGGCATTTAACGTTTCCAGTAGTCTTTGGCCTTATCCCAAGGTAGATCCACGAGATCCTCCAGCCTTGCTCATGACCACAGGAAATTACTGCTTCTGCAATTGCAGCTGACACAGAGGACAAACAATGTCCAGAAGTACATAGCTTTTTCAGTATTGGCCACCAAAGATTGGCAAGAGTTGCCTTAGTACATTTATGTGAAAGAAATTTAATAAAGCTAATTTTTAGCAAAATTCTAGATATAAGCAAAGAATCATGTCTAACCCTTCTTCTGCCAATAGGATACGGAAATACACTGTTAGAAAGGTACAAGCAAAGATCAGGAATAGGGAATTTTGAATTAAGTTCCCAACTACCATACAGAGCAAAGTAAACATTTCACCTCTTGGTTTCAGGCTCTGTGCTCACCTGAATCATACATTCTTTCTTTTTTTTTAATATTTCCCCTTACGGCCCCTGGCAGAGACAAGACATCAGGCTAGAAAGCCCTTTGGGTGATGCAGAAGAGGCATTTAATGCTCCTTGGCATACTTGTTACTAGAAACAGTTGTACTTCCACAGCCAGTAAGGCGCTTTACACACAATAAGTATTACTCAAATGTTTCCAATGGGAGAACAGACACAGTAAATCTCCTTCCACATCTGAAAGCTCAAGCTAAGTCAGATGTTTGAGTTCCATGCTATACTCCAAGGCCCTGAACTACCTACCATTCAGTACAAGTTGGCTCTATTCTAGAACAGCGCCAATGCTTACAACCACATTTGGCAGGTTCAATTAATATTTGTAAATCTCTAACATTCTATTAAGAAAATGTTTCTTCTTCTATGTTTCTGTGCCAGATGCAATGATGGTATCACAAGCTCTAATTGTAATTGTTTTCGTAAAGTCTCCTGTCCTTCCCCTATACTTAGAGAACATAGTTACTCACACAAGTAATCTTCCTGTATTTACATGTTTTTTGAGTAAGAAATAAAAAACCAGAGAACTAATTTGCAAAGCTTCAGTGCCCTTGGCAACATATGCATCACAGTCCAATATAAGGAAGCAGGTGACACAGTAATTTCTACTCCACAAAGCAACAGTTAGCACTATAATGTAAACTATGAACATGAAGAGGACTCTCTCATGTTCAAACGCTTGATCAGACACTATATTTCACTATATTTTCTCTTAAGATCCGACTTGATCCTAAGATCTGCACCTGGGGAGGAATAACCCCACGCATCAGTACATGCCGGGGGTCAACAATCAGAAAAGCAGCTTTGCAGAAAAGGACCTCAGGATCCTTGTGGACACAAAGTTTACCATGAGCCAGCAGTGTGCCCTGTGGCAAAAAAAAAGCTAACCAAGTCCTGGGCTGCACTAGGAAGAGCGCTGCCAGCAAGTCGAAGGAGGTGATCCTTGCACTCTACTCAGCACCGGTGAGGCCACACCTGGAACACTGGGTCCAGTTCTGGACTCCACAGTACAAGAAACACATGGACATACTGGAGAGGCATGAAAATGACTACAGGACTGGAGCATCATACCCATGCGGAAAGGCTGAGAGAGCTGGGGCTGTTCAGCCTGGAGAAGAGAAGGCTCAGAGGGATCTTATCAATATATGTACATACCTGATGGGAGGCCGTCAAGACGACAGAGCCTCACGTATTAATCACTTGTTCCTATCTATCTGTTCTAATTCTTCCTGAAGTTTGGAATGACCTACTTGACCTTATCCATCAGCTGAACTCTCTCTCTCTTTTCTGAAAAAGACTTCTTCCAAAGTGACTTGAAACAATAACATGCTCAAACCCCTTCTTGGTTTCACTTTGTATTTCTTGCTATTTCACAGGGCAGCAATGCTTTGATGACAATACTATATAGAACAACGTTGATTAAGCAAAAAGTTTCCATCAGAAATTCAGAAAAAGTCTTTACTAGAAACAACGTTACTCATTTTAGGTTTTTTTTTTAATCACATTTAATGATAAGAGGACTAACAGGACTAGTGTACAGCACTTAAACTAGGATATTAACTAGATTGTTTTATTGGTTTAGCAGCAAGCAATGTTTTCGCAGTATGAGAATAGACAAGGCTTTTGGAGGAGTCATCATTCAGCACTGGAAAGCTTTCTGACTTCAGAACAACTGATTTGTTCTACTTGAATCAAGGTAAGGATATTCATGTCTGAATTGATTATAGTAATTAGAATTCAACACAGAATCTCTCTCCTGTTTCATCCTTGCATTTTTAAAGTTCACTCTAGATAATTTTTTTTTTAAGTGAGTGCACCTAACTTTATTTAAAAAAAAAACTGGCAACAAACAAAATGGAGCACAGCATACATTAGGGCTTTCTCAACGTCTGTGGCTTAAGCGACAAAAGTAAAACTTTTGTCATTTTGGGGAGGTCTTTTGGTTGGCAACTACTCTTCAGAAGTTTTAGACATTAACAGCAAAAAGTTGACTTACTCTAGCAAGTCATCTTCTTGCTGGAGTATTCATACATCTTCCTGGATGAGACGCAATTGTACATCCATCCCACTGTACAAAATGTTGGCACAATGCCATTACTACAGACAAAGCACATCAGAATAGGCTTGGTAGCCCTTGAAAGATTTCACAAACATATCTTTGCTGAACAAGATTGATCAATAAAATAATATTAGACCACACATGATTGTTGCCATCTATATTAAAAAGTTAACTTTGCTTCAGATCACTTCAAGCCATAAAACGAAGTAGGTAACTCAGGGCAATCTTTCTGACAGCGGTTACACAGTTCCACAGTTAAAACAAAGGACTGAAGTCACCAAAGGAATTTTATTTGCTGGTAATACTCAAATCAAGGTTTCACTACACACATACATAGGTTTATGATCAAATAATAATCTGAGTCACAATATGCTATTTGCTCTCAACCTACAAGGTCAAAAATTAGAACTTATTTATTCTGTGGCCTGTGGGAAAATACAGAAGTAATAGTAAATGACTTTAGTACCAATGACAAACACCTGTTTTGATAACAAGCAACCAGTCTCTGAGTTAAATTACACTTGGAACTGGACAAACAGTGGCACCTCTCTCTCCCTCTCTTTTTTTTCCAGTTATATGACTATACCTCAATGTTCCCTTAGGCACCTTTCTAGGTTTAACTACATAAATAGGTGAAGTTGCAAAAAAAAAAATACTGAAAGCTGTTAAGTTCTTAGAATCTTAAGCTTAACTTTGAATATCCTAAATATTAGAAATATTATCTCTCAATCCCAGATTAGCAACAACGGTGCATCAGACACTTGCAAAGTTCTCTACAGCCTCAACTTTATAGTCCTTTCTCCTGTGACAACTACGTTGTTGCTGTTCACCGTCAAACAAACTTCTGACTCTAAGCATACTGGAAAAATCTCATACATGCAATGGTAATGTAATAGCACAAGACTCCAAGCTAAAGCAAGATTTAAAGTGCACTCCAAACAGAGGTAATGAGCTCTAACTATTTAAAATAATGTCATAACCTCAAATCGAGGTTTACTAAGACTTTTGGGTATAAGATGTGCTCCACCCTCACGTCACTACAAGACACATAATCACTGTTAGCTTTGAGCTATTCATTAGAGAATATGAGGTTTTGAAGACCAGCGACAGCAGACTAGAACTGGATGCTTGAAGTTGAAATCATGTGCAGATATCTACGTGTAATGGACGCCACCACCCAAGAAAGAAATGCCCCCTACTCTGTGAATTAGCCCTATATAACCGTAATTTTCAGCCAAGTATATTAAGGTAACTTAGTTCCAAGATGCTCTTCAGCTTCAAAGGAGGAAATTCTATGAGGGCAAGTACGTATAGATCGATAAAAAACTTCCTGCAATTGCTGTAATGAGAAGCGATCTAAACTACAAAAAGCAACAGCAAATAGTCCACAATTTCATTCTCTTCCAAAGGCATCCTTACACCTCCTTTGAAGTTTCAGTGAAAGTTAAACTTTAACTCTCTCCAGAATAAGGAACACTACACGTGACATGGCATAAAAGGCTGTGGGTCCATGAAGAGTGCAGTACTCGGACCTGCAAATGACTGGATCGCTCTGCAAGAGTCATCTGATCCACAGCCTGAACACATTTCTCTGTCAAATCACCATAAACGTACAATATTATGCCTATGGCAGTTTTGTGATTCTATGCCGGCTTTGTGTCACATTGCTGTGAAACCCTCCCGCCAATCTCATGTTAAAAGCCCTAGAAACAAGCCCCAGCATGTCACAGCACTATGACCTAAGTTATCTTGAACAAGGCCATCTACAGATATGGGTTTGGTTCTTACCCTCCAAAATGTCTTCATAAAGTGCATGTACTCCTTCTGGCACAATGACAGCCAAAGCCGTTCCACACAGCAGCCCAGCACCCAGAACAGTCACCAACTTTAATCTCTCCTGCAAGCAAGTACAAAACAAGTATCATCTTTAAGAATGAAAATGCTTTCTTTACTCTCCCTCATTAACAGAGGTTGGGTCAGCGGGAAGGGGGCAGGGGAGGGAACGAATGATCCACAAAACCTCTTGCTGATTTTTATTCAAGAGCCCCAGTTGCATAGTCCTACATTTCTAATGATTAACTTTCTGAAAAGCGAACATATCCATTGTCCAATGCAATCAACAGAAGTCGGAAATGAAAGTTAAAGATGACCCATTTGACTGTTAACATCAGACAAGAAATGAAACGTAGCATATTTGAAAATAGCAAGAATTGCTCTATTTGGCACTAATGATTATTGGGGCCTAATTCACCCTCTAGGGCCTCAAACTGTAAGGCCTGCAGAGACAAAGAAAGACTGAAAGTGCCTGAATGTTGAAGCATGTTTGCAACTCTACGTTTTATCTCCATTCTGGGTTTGTTTTCAAATATACCCTTCCTAGTAGAAATCATACTTAAACACGCAAGTTCCCTAAAAGCTCTACTAGGTATGGCACAGCACAAGATATTTTGCCTGTTCCCCAAAAAAGCCAATCCAAATAACAAAGGAAGATACAAGAAAGAAAACTAAATTACCAAAGCAAAAACAGAAAGACAAGAGAACCAAAAATGTAAATGCATCCACAGATACAAATGCATTGGTTGAGTATGAGTATAAACTGCTAAGTCAGCTATATTTATACAACACAGAAAAGGGCTAAGAAAAATTTTAGGACTACAGAAAGAGAAAAGGAAGATTTTGGAGAAAAAAGCAGCAGAAGCTCTACTTTCACCTACAGGTTTAGACACACAAGGAATGAAGTTAAGCTGTTATAAGACTGTTACATGATAGATGAACTATATTTCAGTCTCTAAAACAAACAGCCACCCTTGTGCAGAAGCTTGTTCTTAAAACTGCTATACTTTAATGGCCTTCTATTTAATAGGGTATCATTGAAGAACAGACCTTCTTTAAAAACATAAAACTGTGGATAAAAAAGTAATTTAAGAGAAAGATACTTTTTTTGTACTTGAAAGATCTGATGATGTGTTCCATGTATTAAAAAAAAAAAAAAAAAAAGGTGCCAGGTGAAGTTTTAGAACTACAGTATCACAGCATTTGCAGAATGTCAGGTAGCTACAAAATATGGCAGAAGGGACTGAATCCCAAAAATAGGTCCAAAACCAGAACTATAAAAAATAATTTTAAAAGGCTTACTCAAATTAGAGTTTGAATGAGGGAACTGCATCAGTCAAACTGATAATGGTGCTAATATACATTTTACGTCAGTCTTTTTTCTTTTTAATCTGATTAGGAGATGCACAAATACAGAACAATGCTTATTGTTTTTACAACCATTTCTAAGCCTTCCAGTAACATTTTAAAAGGAGTTAAAGACTGTAAATGCATTTAGGGCAATATAAAATGATATTCCACTCTCCAGGTAATTACAGGTAATTACAGGCCATGGACCCACACATTCTCCTCTGCAAAGATAGGATTTAAAATAGATTTGTTGGGTAAGTATTGCAAATTTGGAATTAAATTTTAACAAAAGATACATAAACTTAATGTTTTTATAGTACAGTAAAGAAAAACAGTTTAGTTCATATTCCAGGAAGAGTTTCTACAAGACTGAAAAAAAAAAAAAAACCCACACAAAGAGTTTATAAGTACTTGCTACTATTAGTAAGGGTTATCTTCCTAGTTATATTCTAATTTTGGGCAAAAAGCTTACAGAGATATCACCCCTCCCAAACTGTCTAAATTCTGTTTTACCAATATAAGAACAGTTTACTATTACTTTTTGCTTCCTTGTGACTACGACATTGACAGCTTAAAGGCAAAGCCATGTACTGAAAATCCAGTTAGATAAACATCTAGTAGACTCTAAAATACGACAACTTGCAGAGGCTTCTCATCATTTCTGTAATAGCCCTTATCATATCGCATGTAGCAACCATGGGAGTTCAGGTCGTCGTAACAACTGTGTAGCATACATTTTGTGGCAGAACCATCATCATCTTCCATGCACAAAGAGATGTCTAGGTGCTACTGAAATACTAATGTTAACTAATGAGGACCTGGAGACAGAGGTCAGTGTTTGACTAACAGGAAAACGCTTGTCACGTATCCTAATTATGCCATCTGTTCTCCTTCATGCACCATAGGGACACAAGTTGTTTAATCTCACCGAAATAGGTAACATGTGCATGGGAAAAAATAGGAGGCTCTAGAGAGACACACAACTAGCTTTCTGAAAGCAAGCCAAATGTGACCAGAAGGAAACAATTAGAGCATTACTGGGGAAAATTCAAATAGTAATATGCAAGAGATGAAAACACCTGCAAAGTTGCCACAAACATGCACTGTATGATGGCATATATAACAATTATGCTTCATAAATTGTTATACAGTGGCAATCTACATGAAAAGATAATCTTCAACACCCACTGTTCATAAAGTTGTTTTGCGAAAATATAGTATCTTACAAGGAAAAACAAGATTATTTTTATACTGCAGCACTATAATCTCTTTTACATACTTACGTATATAAACTCAGGGAAAAAAGCGTCAGAAGTAATACTGTTTTATTACAACTGCGAATAAGAGTACTGCTTGCTTTGGGGACCTGTGAATTTTAAAGATCCATGAAAATAATACACACTAAAAAGTTACTGTTTCAAGAGAAGTCTCCATCTCCTTTTCACTACAAAACACTTACACACAGGGAATACAGCAACCTAGTAATTGCAGCCCACCCAGACAGGCAAAAGTCATCTAGTTTGATCCAAGAAATCAAACCATTTCAGTTACACACACACTTGTGTGTCTCTTGTTAAAAACAAGAGCAACACAGTAAACAGCATTAAAAAAAAGCATGGGAAAAATCTTAAATTCCTCAAATTAGCAAGCTATTCCATAGCTCAGTATTTGTTTTAAATCTGCATGGTATTGAAACTCTTACTTGGACCTAGCAAAAACTCACACCTACTTTCAGCAGCAAGCAGTCCCAGCCCAGTCAACACTGCCTGCTCTGTTACAGCAGCAAAAGATTCAAACTGCTACAACTCCATTTTATTTTTTGCATTTAGGCTACTACAAAGAAGATGCTTCAAGAACTGGTATACTGTTGTTTCCAGCCCAAAGTTAGCCCAACAGAGTACTGTAAATTAGGAGTAAGCTGAAAGGGCACATCTGCATACAGAAATAAAGTGAAGCCCTGTTCAGTCTGCACCTTTTTACCACCAATATTTAGTCACACCTGGCTTCGCTGGAGTTTTATACTTTCAAGAATATCCAAATCTAAACACTCACCTGAGGAAATGTATTAACACTAATGAATAATTTTATTGTTCTCCAGCATCTGGGGTATGTTGGGTAAAGCACTTGTTGTTTTCAACACTGTAAGTGGCCAGTGGGAGGAGGCATTTTTTCTCACTAAGGCCATCTGCGAAACTTTTTGCAAACCATAGAATCCACAGTCCAAACAGTAATTACAGTTTCAAATTGTCCATGTTGCACAGGCCTAAGCAATCGTTTTAAACAAAACAATTCTAACTTCTAATTGGACACTTCCAGGTTTAGTTAGTATTAGCAGATAATTTGCAGAGAGATTTCAGCTCCTCTTTTAAACCAGCATAGCATGTGGATCCTTAAAATATCCTATTTAAGACAAGCATAAAACTGAATCAAGAATTTCTGAGAGTTTAAGATACCACAGTAAACTTGACTGCAGATGTGTGTACCGTTAGTAAAATACCGCAGACACAAAAGGCTAATAAATATGTGATTACTGCTTATGCAGAGTGCTATGTTTTTGGATCCACAACAGATCTGTATTCCTGCAGCTGTTGGGAGCTCCAAAAGATTTAGGAGCCCGCTGATTCAACTATATAAATAAGCCACATAAACACAGATCAAGAACTCTATCTCTAAACAACGCCGAACATGAAGTTGGAGACAACAGGTAACTATCAAGGACATACATGAGGAAATGCAGAATTAAATACCAAAAGAGACAGTATTAGCATGTTAGGCAGCGTTCTCAGCAAATCTGCAAGAACATCCTTTGCAGACTTCAGGGAAAAAGTGAGTTTTGAAGAGTGAGACAGTGGAAGCAACAGCCTTGAAGTCACGTAAGGGAAGGTCCATCAAAGCATCAGATGAAGCACTAGCAAAACAGTACTATGCTAGTGTTTACGTAAAGACTTCAGAATATATTCCTATGTTTCAATCTATTTATCTGAATTGTACTGTTACCAAAATGAACAGCCTTTCCCTCCACGCCGTTCAGTCTACTGCTCCCAAAGCCTCCTAGTAACAACGGGACCAAAGGACAGGTGCAACCAGCCTAGTGACTTGATGGAAGAACAAGTCACATCTCTCTTCCAGAACCTCACTTCCCAAAAGCAACACTGCTCCCAGCAGTAACAGGAAACCTTTCCAAAGAGAGCTCTTACTACCACAGAAAAACTAAATTCTCACTACACCATACCTGTATACAACAATCATCACTTAGAAAGATGAAAATCCCTCGGGCATCCAAGGATATTAGGAGACTTTCAGAGACTGTAACAATCATAATCCCCTCAACAATCATCTCTTAGAAGCACTCAAATACATTCACTCCTGAACTGTACTGCTTGGAAGCTCATTCAATCCACAGGTCTTCCTTTCCTTTAACACTTTATGTATCCAAGATAGTTTTCCAAAAGAATGCCTTGAGTTCCATGGGATAGAAGCACAACTTGAAGTCATGTTGTAATCAAAGAGCTAGAGTTTAACTTTTCAGCAGCACAAGCTGTGAACAAAATTGTGAACCAAAACGAAGTTTTCCAAGAATGTTCTCTGAATTGGTTTTAGAAGCCCTAATCTGGGACATAACAAAAGTTTCAACACATAATATAAGTTAACCTCTGACTTCAGAAGTTTCTGACACAAGCTTCTAAGAATAACTATTTCCAGCTTCTATCATGTCCTTCCACTACATGCTGATACTTTGCTTCATCTGTAGCCGAGACGCTTTGACCAATTTGGCATGCTTAAATGGCTTTTATACGCATGGTAGAATAAGTGTAACTTTACATTGTAGTTTTGAATGAAAGTTAATATTGCATTCACAACTTCCTTAAAAATCTTGCAAAGTTACAACACCACCCCTAACAGCACTGCCGTACTTGAAAGCGGACAGCACTAACTCCTCCTGGCAGACGTCTCCATCTAGATTCTGCTATTCTCCCTTAGCAACGAACGAGCAGTTTGGCGAAGCTGTCTTACCTCAGAGAAATTAACTGCCAAGGGGATAATTCCTGCCACATAGCAGGCGACCAGCATGGCCAGAGACAGCAGGCAGATGGAGCGGAAGTCATCCATTTCGCTGCCTTCTCTCCGGTCCCTTAAAGTGAAATTCAACAGCAACTTTTCCACCTCGCCCCGCACTCCTTAACCCGTGCAGACACCGAGCTCCCAGGAAAGGCTTTCAGCCATGTCTGTCTTGCC
>NW_009188820.1:0-9545 GCF_000690835.1 Fulmarus glacialis
GGATTGCAGATGCAACAGTGCAATGTATAGGTAGGACGACGTCCAGATTGCAAGTGCAACGATGCAACATACAGGTGGGAGTTGGTCTGGATTGCAGTTGCGAAGATACGGTGTAGGGGCTGGATGTGGTTTGGATCTCAGGTGCAACTAATGCAATGTGTAGCTGCGACATGGTCCTGATTGCAGTTGCAATGGTATGATGTGTAGGTGCAACGTGGTCCAGATTGCAGGTGTGACGGTGTGATGTGCAGGCGGGATGTGATCCTGCTGTGCCTGGCTGTGACAGCACATCTGCCAGCATATAGCATACGGCTGCTGTGTCGGCTCACGGAGCTGGGCTGGTTTTAGGCTTTTAATTTGAAAGATTCTGTTATCCAGTGGTTTTCAGACAAGGTCTCCCAAGTCCTGCCTGCGTTTACTGACATACTTCTCTCATGCCTCATCCTCCCTTTTGCTCAATAGCTCTGCAATGATGAAGTGGCTTCTTGCAAAATCAGCACCCGGAGCTGAATTCCAGAGCTTGGGGGCGGGGAAGGAGTGCTCGGATACACTGATCTTAGCAGAAATACCCCAAAACGGTGTTCATGGTCCTCCCTCCCCATACCAGATCGGCATTGTGAACTGTATGTCGTTTTTCTCAGATTCCTAAGACTGGGGAATTTCTCTGAGTAAACCTGCTGGCTGCAAAACACATCAGGCTCCTTGGTAGACTGCGAGGAAACTTCTGGCCTAAAAGTCAGTTAAAAAGAAAAGTTGGAGGCAGCAGTTACAGTAAGGCTGCAGTCGTCCTACTGAACTTGCTCAGAATTTGGGCTGTCTGGCCACTAATCTTGTTTCTCTTCCATCCACTTAAGCTTATTTTTCACTACAGAGAGGAGCAGTGGCTGCCAAAATTGCGGGGGTGGGGAGGGGGGGATTGCAGGAACCTATGAGCATATGTGATTTTTTTTTTTTTTTGTTAGAAGTTAATAATCCCATTCTAGGCTGTTGTCCAAGAATTTTGCTTCAAAAATGTAAGCAGTGTACAGGACCCATTGTGTAAAAGATAATCTAAATGTAGGACAGGAAGGGACCTGGCAGGTCAGCAAATCTAAGCACTGAATGATATTACGCCTTATTGCACACCACTGTAATTCATTTGTTCCCAGTCTCCTGGGAAGGGGAAGTTTCAGAACTTTACTGAACTGACACTATAATTTTTTTTTGCCAGTATATGGCCTTCTCTTACTTTGTATTTGTACTGTGATCGCTTAGTTCTCCCAGTCTGATGCTTTTCTCTCTTATCAGTATAGAAATAGGAGTTGCATGCTTTTCTCTTCGCTGTGCAATGCCAAACAAGCTAGAACTTGCCATCTGCTTTCACGAAGCACGCTCTGGCTTCTGCTGATCCCCGGCAGTCCTGCACTGGGCTTCTCACTCTCTGTCTTCCCCATGGATGTGCAGAGCTGCAAGGCTCAGAGGTCCATCTGGTACCTCTCAAGCTTTGACACCTCACCTAGAAATAAATACCTCACCTGGTAGGTATTGCGATTAACCGCCTCCTCAGGCTCCTCCTGTCCTCTGATGAGGGTGGGAAATTGGGATTTTCATCCCCAGGTGTCTGTCTGACTTTTGTTTTCTGCTGTTGGATCTGATCTTATTCCAGCCCTCTTATTAATCCTGGTTTTACTGCATATCCCCATGCTCTGTGCTGGTGCGGTATTCTCCCAGCTTTCTCCCCCTTGCTCTGTTGTGAAGGGAGATGTGAAGTTGGATGAGGCCTCCCTTGCTTTCGGTAGTGACCCCTGCCAAACTCAGACTGACCCCTTCTGTGGACTGGCTATCCGATCCTTTTAGGTTTGTACCCTATTTATTACAAATTTTCATCTTTCGTGGTTTAACTCCTGGTTTCACTGTGAGCTGCATAGCAAGTGGCTGCTCTTCAAATGTGTTGGAAGCTGAACTCTACCCCTTTCTTGTGTGCTAGGTATGCCGGATAGGTTTCCCAGAGCAACTGAGTAGAAAATTGTTCTTATCAAAGCAAACTAAGTTGCATTTTGTCCCTCTTTCCCCGCCATTTACTTCCATGTCTTCAATTTTTTTTTTTTTTCTGCAACAATTATTCTGTTGATGAGAGATTTTTAATTCCACCATTGTACCAAAACCAGCCATGAGTAGAAGATGGGAGTAATTCGGCAGTGGGTAGCAACACAATGCCATAGATTAGGCAGTGAACAACATTCGTAGAGCTGAAACAGTTGGGGCAACTTTAGACAAACTCAGTGCTCATATCTGAGCTCAGATTTAACTCCCAGTTGAATATCCTTGCTCTTAATATTTGCAATAAGGTTTATCAATAATGATTCAGAGGAAATACCACCCAGTGAATCAACAAAGTCAATTCATAGGATCACGGAGTGGCATTGAACAAATCCAGCTCTTCTCGGTGCAAAATACTGCAATCGGTAGATGCAGACAAATGCATCACAAGGAATTATCCCTGTTCCATTCGTTAACATTGTATGTGGCTTTTTATCTGACTAGGTGAAAAATAGCTACATATTTTGCAGAAGCCAGTACAGCCCTGCAGCGTCGTATCCCTGGTGTTCAGTGCAGGAGGGACGCTCGAGAATGACTACAGGCTTCTGACCTAATATATTACAATCCCTTTGGTATTATCCACCCAACTCAAGTTTATTCCAGTGTTTCTCAGCATTGCATGTGCAGCGGTTTATCATACAGTGCTTGTGAGCACTGTGCTGCAGAGGCTGCCTTCATCTCCCAGTGGCCAGAAAAAGCACTGAGAGCGCCAAGTCCCGCAACAGAGCGGGCAAACAATCTGTATTTTAATTATACAGAGAGCTCGTGGGTCCCGTGCTGGCAACCGAGACGCTGAAACCAAATTGGGAGAAGGAAAAAAGTTAATCAAATTTTGAGCCTTGGCTTTCTCCTTTTAACGGAGGGTGGCATCGTGCTGGAAGGTCTGGTGTGGAGCTGTCACAGCATGCCAGTTGTTCCAGTTCTGCAGGTGTGCTGTACAAACTGGAATGAAGCGCAAGACGGGAATGCTTCAAAAAAGTGTTGCTATGTTTGTGCGACTTCTCAGTGCCACTCAGGATCCTCATCAAGGGCAAGTATCATCTGGTTCCTTTTTCCGAGGAAAAAATAACTAGTGAGCAATGGCCAAGCCTTGTGATTGCTACCAGATGTCGTCAGTGGTAGACGAGGAACTGATTTTATGGAACTGAACGTGGAAACAAATAGGAAGAAGGTGTTCTCATGAGCTCGTGAGCCCCTGAGTCACAGCCTGGCATCTACAAGAGCAGCTGCAGTTAAAAGTAAGTGGTTGTACAATGTGGCAGGTGAACATTTGTTGCCGTTTTGTCACCTAGCTTTTCACGTCTGCGGAAAGCATCAGGAGAGGGTCTAACAGTGTAATAGTTTTTCTGTTTGATGTAATGAACAGGTATTGTTCACAGGTTCAGCTGTTTCTACTGGTTTGATACCTGAGCTGACATTTCAAAGTGCTGGAAATGCTGAAGACACAGATCAATGAAAATCTTAAGCAAGCAAAGTTTGCAAAAAGCTCTGTAGCATTTGATGGTGTACTTTGAGGTGCTCTGGGAAACCTACTGAGCTGATAAAAGAGGTTGGGCAAAGGCAGAAGGAGGACTGAGAGCCCATGGATGAAGTCCTCATCCCAGCATTGGAGTCACTCAGCCAATTCCAAAATGTTTTAGTATCCTAGAAGTAACAGCTCACTTCAGAAGGGACATTGCTCCAGCACTATGTCCAATAAAAAAAGTAAAGGCGAATGAAGAGCTGCCAAATTTTGTAGTTGGTAGGGCGCAATGTTGAACTTGGCATGGTTATAGTAGGTGTCACCAGGTGGTGCTATTTTGCATCGACTTCCCATTTGTTTTTCTTACCATGACCATTATTTTGCCATGTATATGGCATTAATTTGGGGGAATGTTTAAGGGCAGAGGAGGAATTTGCTCTTTGCATTGCTGCTCCATTAGAGTCTGTTGTGCAGATGTCCTCGGTCAGCCCTTGGTGCTAGGAGGACTTTCCCAAAAGGAACGTGAGAGAAACTCCAGTTGATAGGTTGCACAGCAGCTCACAGGGTACTCACAGGTTCAGTAACACTGATTTCTCCCCAAATCTGACTTGCAAAGCCTTCTGTTGCCTCTGCTGCTCCCAAGCTTATGGTTAAGGCCGAAGCAGGACACCACTAATGGCAGCAGGCCACCTCGGGACGGTGTTGGCCCCACGTTTCCAGCTGGGAGAGCTGAGTCACGTTTTAATGAGCAAGGACAGCAGAGGAATTTGGAGATCACTCCAAGAAAGTGTGGGAAAGGAGGCACCCTGCAACCACAAAACCTCTAAATTTCGTTGTAGTTTAAAATGGAAAACGTTGGTGATTTTGGCCTTGCAGAGGTCAGATGAATTTGGAGACCCACAGGTCTGCTCTGCTGCCATCTGCTCTGCAGTGAGCCTCGCCACGGGGAGTCGGGGCCGCCTGCCCCCCCACGCCCCTCGGCAGGGCCGGTGCCATGCAGGGGGACGTGCCAGCCCCGTCCCTGTCCCCGGGGCTGCATGGCGAGCTCGGCCCTTGCTGGAGACATGGCCTGTCCCCAACCTGCCCCGGCAGGCGGAGGGGACGAAGGGAGGGAAGCGGCAGCAGCCCCCGGGCAGCAGCAGAGCCCCTTTCCTCTCTCCGAATCGATGAATAAGGATGGCATAATTTCTATTTATTTATTTATAACTTTGGTGAGCAGCTCTGCTTGTGTCAGCGTAGCTAGGGAATAACTTTACCCTCCGCTCCGTCAGTTAAATTGCATTATTTTTAATAAGGCAGCTGTCTCTGTGCTGCTTCTGTTGAGCTGGTTTCCCCTATCTGGGAACTGTCTACTCTTGTCCATCCTGCTTTTCTGTTAAGTCATTGCATGGCGTTGGCTGCAAGCAGCGAGCTAAGCGTTAGTGTTATTTTCTGACAGAGGCCCCAGGTGGAAACAGAAGTTCCCATAGTACAAGGTAGCAGCTTTTTGTGAGCGATGGTTTTCTTCCCGCAGCCTGCCAAGAAACCAGCTCTTTGCACGGCCTGGCCCAGATCAAGGTACTTCACCTAAATAAAAGGATGGTCCCTGTAGCCGAAGAGTTTACTCTGAGGAGCGGGTGCAGCCCCTGTGCGGGTGAAGGGACTGGCTCTGGGAGGCAGGGGGGCTGCGGGAGGAGAGGCAAAGCCGCGCAGCCCACCCCATACCATTAGTTTTGCACTGGCCCGTCCCTTCCAGCCACGCTGCAGCACTGGTGCCCAATGCTGAGCTCATTCCCTCCGGTGCAGCGGGTCCCTCAGGTGCACGGGGTGGCACCAGGGGGTTCTGGGGTCCGGCTTTGGGGTTTTGCCCCCTTTGCTGCCCACAGCTGTGGACCCTGGGTGGCTGCCTCCGCTGCGTTGGTTGTGTGAGTAAGCCTCCCTCCCGCCCCAGAAACAGCCACCATTTCCTCCTTTGTGCCTTTCTAGCTCAGAAAAGGCTGATTCATTCTCTGAAGCAGATTAATTACTTCTGCTATTTAAAAAAAAAAAAAGAAATCGTTTTGAGTTGGTCGGCTTAACTTTCAGCTATGTGTACAATGCAGTAAAGCGAATGTGCTCCAAGCCAGAGCAAAAAAGTTTGCATGGAAAAAAAACCCCATGGGTTGTGATATTTACCTGGCAGTTCAGCTCTGCAGTTTAGGAATTATTCGTGAACGTGTCTTGTTCTTGACTTATATGACAAGTGGTGCAAATTTGAGCCCGGCATGAAGATGAACTGGGGAACAAATATTTTTATTCCCTGACATGTTTTATCACTTGTTTCCCTTCTGGTTTGCATCATGCTGACGTGGCACCCGGCTCCCCAAGTAGCTTGCATCTGAAGCCTGGCTGAGCTGCTCCATTTCTTCCTCTGAAGGCTGCTTTCCAGCCTGCTTGGCTCTGCTCGCTTGTTTATGCACTGATGGGCTGTAGTTCCACATTTCAGAACAAGCTGTCCAATATTCATGAGTTATTTTGTATTTACCCAGTCCTGAGGCTTCTTTTATAAGCCAAGGAATAAATTCTGAGTTTTGTTATTTCCATTACTGGAAATGCACTGAACCTACAAAACCATTACCGAGCCCTAAATATGGCCTCTATTTATCTAGAAGAAAGGTAAGGGAAAGGACTATCACAAAGCTAAATTGATTTACAAGCCTGCAATTCCCAAGTGTTCTGATGACACTTGTAAGCAAGTGTTGGAGCAAGCCATATGTGTAGAGATGAATCACTTATAAAATTATACCCTAATATTAGTTGTATATTTATTTATCAGATAAATATAGTGATTTTTCTCTTGAAGATCAACGACAGCCACATGCTCGGCTGGTGTAAAGCACTGCAGCTCTTTGGACTATGCAAACCTGAGGATATGATTGAACAACTGATTTCTTTGCAAAGAAAAAAAACAATATCAACTACTTATTTCTAAAGTGATTTAAAATATAGGAAAAACTAAAAGAGATCAAAGTGTTGGTATAAGATACCCTGCATATTAGACCTATGTATAGTAAGGTCATTTTGCCCCAGCATGAGAATATCTCATCATAAACCTCCAGCTGGTTGGGCCATATTAAAATCCTTTCACATTAATTGCAAGACTGTGGGTTAGAACTGGAAAGAGATTTTTTTAGGACTGACAGCTTTAGGTCCTCTCGAAACAGCTGGACCAAGTACTGTAGCAAAGTGAAGGGTTAAGCCAACCAATGCTCTAGGATTACTGCATTATAAAATAGGGACTTCAAACTTTTTCACCCAGCAGTAGAGAAAATAGTCTGAAGGCATCTTTGGAGTGGATTAGTTTTGAGATCATGCTAAGCCACTCTTCTGCTCTGTGCAAGAATTTATTTTAAACGGCTCAAATGCTTAACTTTTTGAATTAGCAGCTGAGCATGTTCTCTGGTTATTGTTAATAACGTTCACATGGAGACAAGCTCGCAGGAAAGTACCTGGCAGTATCTGGGTCTGTTCTCCTTAACATGTGCAATATGTACTTTGCCTGTGCCATTAGGAATCCTGGCTATGCTCAGCCTTATCTGAACAAAAACGTTCAGGATGTTTGCTCTTGGGCTGTTCACCAGGTGAGATACCAGCCGCCATGATTCATCAGCGGTTGAATGGAAAAGCTGATCTCGATGGAAGGGAGTCGCGTTTGCAGAATGTTTGGAGAACAGCTGGAGAAAGCTGCTTCCTTGTGCACCATTCTGGTGTCTCCGAAGCTTTTTTCAGCAGGGACGTTTGTAAACGTTGATAAGGATCCGAGCAGCTCTTTGGCTTAGCGGTGCCTACAGCCCTCTTCCTTGCGGACCTCCTGTGTCACACCGGTTTTCGGGGAAGAGCTATTCACTGCCCAAAGATCTTCATCCTTGTGCGAGTGAGGAGGGTTTGTGCCTGTGCAGGAGGAGTATGGCTAAAACCAGCACAGGACCTGCCTGCCTCTCTCCCTCTGGGGCAGGGCTCAAAAGGTCTTTTTTCTGTAATTACATCTTCTCACTACTGCAGCACCAGTGTGGGTGCAAGGGAGAAGGGTTCAACTGCCTGGGCAGCCTTCAGCCTGGCAATTCCTAAGCGGTTCCCCTGCAACCTTAGCATGGGTGTAATATAGGTATGCAGGATAAATAAACTGCATAAATATCAGAAGCACCGAGTTCCCCATGGATAATGGAGTAGTCTCCCCGGCTGGAAGCACCCTCCCCAAAACAGGATGTTTTTTGTTGCAGAGACTTCCTACCAAAAGAGCTGCAGAGCGAATGTTTTGGATGTTTAAAGCGGATCGACCCCATTAAATACAAAGTTCAATGCATGTGCTGGCAGTAGCAGAAGCCTTTATTTTCATTGTCTGAAGTATCCATCAGATAAAGACTACTTCAGAAGGCTTTTTTTTTTTTTCCTCCTTATAGCATCATCTAAAGTGAATGTATCCAGCAGAAAAGCAGTCAGAGAGCTGGTCTGTGCAAAGAGGGCTGGAGGGGTGTCAGCCTCCAAGGAGAGCAGAGAAATTCAGTAGGCAGAAGAGCGAGCAGTCAGCTTTGCAGCTCCCATCTTGCTCCCGCAGCTTGCTGGGGATGCTCAGACGTTTCTGCTCTCCAAGGAGGCAGCAAACCGGCTGCTTTCACTGTGTTCTCCCAATGCCTGGGAAAGTCACCGCTGGCCCACCCCCTCTGCTCCCCAGCAGCTCTTCTGGTGATCCCTGACGTCCCGGCGGTACAGCATCGTGCTGCAAAGGCCAGGCACCTTCCCTTCCTTGTGGGCAGGGGGAGGACTGGGCTCTCCCCCTAAATTTGTATGTCTCCATCTGGCCAAACCCCCTTTCAGCACCCTTTCAGCACTTTCTGTGGCACTGGTCCTTCTGTTGCTTAATGCAGAGTTCAGTTCCCAGGTGAATGAAGGAATGTTGTTGAAGTATCTAGATTTTTTCCCAGTACCTTAATTTTTCCCCTATAAAGACATGGTTGTCTTCACTGGCTCCGTAGGAGCCGCAGTACCCAACAAGCCGGTCGCAGAGATGCGGAGACGAATATTATACCTGTAATTCTTGAATACTGGCTGTGCTGATGTTTAGTAATTTAGTAGCAGATGATAGTAGGCATTTTAGGCAGGATCACCGAAAAAGAGCCATCGCAGCAGACCGCTGGCTGGCATCTCTCTCTGCCAGCAAGAAATGAGCTGGGTGTCTCCTTTCCAAAATCCTTGACACAACTTACAAGAAAAGCCACTGGCACAGGAGCTGATTTGTCACATAAACTTAGAGCAACGAGAAGACTCTGATTGCTGTAATTAGGAATAATCTAATTCCGAAGGGCAAATGGGATGTATTTATTTCTGTTTAATTAGATTCCTGCATTTCATGGACCTGCCATGTGGGCAGGGGAGCCACTGCACTGTGATCCAGAGGCAGCGGAGCAATGCTGGAGCTCTAGAGGGTCTCGGCTTTTCTTTACCTAACATGGCACTAAACTTTCAGTTCTTGATTTAATCTGTCTAATTTTGATATAATTACTGTTCAGAGGATCACCAAATCGTCTGCTAGAAAATCGGGGTAAAATTGGGCTGATTTGCTGGGGGAAAACCATTAGCCCTCTCTGAGCAACCTGAAAGCAAAGTTGCTGGGACAGGAGCTCAGACATGAAGGGATGGATCCATAAAAGGATTTACTGAAACATCCTACATCCTTGTGGTTTTGGGGGCAAATCTTTGCTCCCCAGGACAGGACTCAGCTCTCCTGGGAGATAAGCCTTCGGACTCCCCACCAGCACCCCTCTCCAAGCCCATCAGCATGGGGCTGCCGCTGCTTCCTCCGGAGGAAGAGGAGGCCAAGGGTGCCGAGGAAACCCTCGCTCCCCAGACATTCAGTCAGAGACACAACCCCGTGTGTGGACTCTTTCTGGTCGTGCCATCAAAAGCAAACGCCTTTGCTAGGGCCGAGTTAGTCGGGTCGATGGCCCTGGGCTGGGGGCTGAGCTGGGCAGGGTGCAGACGCACCCAT
>NW_009188821.1:0-222 GCF_000690835.1 Fulmarus glacialis
TATGGGGTATTAAATGAAAAGAAACTGTATTTAGCTCTTACCTGCTGCTGTGCCGAGGGAAGGCAGAGCCCCGGGGAAGGGCTCAGGAGCTTCTTGCTCTCCTCCGCCTGGTCCGAGGAGGGGTGTCTCGGGGCAAAACTCAGACGGGGGTTCTGGGCCGTGCAGGGGCCATGGGTTTGCCCTCAGCTGGGCTGCGCTGGCACATGCTGCATCCTCCCCTGC
>NW_009188822.1:0-1772 GCF_000690835.1 Fulmarus glacialis
AGCAGGGACGGGCCCCCTGCCCAGGGTGGGGTGGGGTGGGGTGGGGGGCTGCGATGGGACCCCAAAACCTCATGTCCTGCCTGGGACTCCCCGTGTCCCCCTCCGAAGCCTGGCGGGGGTCCCGCCTGCCCAAAGAGCTGGGGGCTCTTTGCAGCTGGCTCTCCTCCCCCCCCAGATGGATGGATATTTCCTAACTCTTGTTTATTTGTATAAATAGATGCTAATTTATGCTCCCGCCGTCTTCCTCCTTGTACATAAGAAAAATTCCGTGTAAATAGGCGTAGGAAGTGACGCTGTGCGCGTGACCTGCTGTGCTGTGGCCGTGTTGGTGCATTTATTTTTCTCTTTTTTTTTTTTTTTTTTTTCTCCCTTTGGCAACCTTGCTTGTTAATATCCCTTTTAAAAAATCTCTTATTTAAAGGTTTAAAAAAAAATAATAATACGAGCGAGGCCAGCCAAGCAAGCTGCAGCAAATTAGCCCCGGTTCAGAGACGGGGACCTTTGCAGAGCCCCCAGTTTTGGCTCGTGGAGGGGTGAGCGGGGCTCGGAGGAGCGTCGCTGATTTGCTGCAGGGCCTTTGGCTCCTCGTGTGTTCTGTAGTACCGTGCTTCTGTGGAGACTGTGAATACGTGGATATTCCTGTAGCGATGACAGACCCGGAGGTCTTGCTGCCCTCTATTTATTTTTCTTGGAGCGCTGTGTCTTTATTTTACAGATTTTTTTCCCCCCTCCCTGACGACGATACCATCTTCCTCCCCTTCCCCTTTCCTATTTTTTGTGAAGTTTACTTATGGAAGAGTTACACCGTACTGTACAAATGTCAAAAGTGTCAAAAGAGTACAATTTCCTAAAAATCACTGTATTAAAGAAATGTTGTGAAGAAATAAATCAATGCTGATCACCGGTTCCTTGGGGTCATTGCAGGTGGAGAGGGGGCAGTGGGACAGTCCGTCTGCTCAGTGGCGATAACCTCAGCTCTCCTCGGCCCCGCACCGTCGAGCTCATTGCCAGAGAGGAGCAGAAATGATCTGCCTTCTTAATTAGCATTCACCAAATGGCTCCTGCTGCAGCGCGGCAGCTTGGCTTGCTGCGGTGGGAGGGCTGGTGTCCCCCTGAGGGTGTGTGGCACGAGGGACGAGGACAGAGCTGTGAGTAAGGAACAGCTTAAAGCTTTAGGAAAAAAAAAAAAAATCACATTTAGGCAATTTTCATCAATGCTGGAAATAAGCAAGTTCCCAGGTTATGGAGTGAGTGTCCAGCTTGCCCGGGGAGCTGCGGGGCTGGGATGAGAGGGGAGCTGAGGTTCAAATCCTGCGAAAACTTTGCCTTAAAAACCCCCAACCGCCTCCATGGCGACTCTGCTGCTGTCAAACCCGGCGGCGAGCGGGCGGCAGCGATCACACCGCTATTTTTATAAAAATCGGGTGGCTGCAGCCCAGCACAGCAGAGCCCACGCGCAGCGCCGGGGAGGTGGGTGCAAGGTGGAGTGAAAGGGAGCCGAGGCAGCGGGTGCAGGGGAGAGCTGAGTGACTTTTCCCTTCAGCTGGAAGACAAAAAGCAGCAGGGAAAGGGCTGAGGAGCTGCGCTGAGAGCAGAGGGGCAGCATCCCTCTGCCCAGCAGCCGAAGCAGGAGCAAGGCAGGGACCCGAGTCGCTGGTTCTGCAGAAGAGCAGGGGAGGGGGCTGGAGGCGAGCAAGGGGCCAGCCTTGCCCTGGAGAAGGGAAAAAAAACCTGGCTACAGCAGAGGGGAGAGCGCTGGGGACCTTCCCCGG
>NW_009188823.1:0-14431 GCF_000690835.1 Fulmarus glacialis
CCCCCCCGCTCTCGCGAGAGTTCGGTGCGGGCCCCGCCCGCGGCCGCGGGGCCGATGAGCCACGCCCCGGAGGGTTGGAACCTGCCTTTTACAGTAGTGGCCTGTTACCGTGCACGGTTGATCTGTATAATTACGGAACACCTGTCAGCTCCACGAATAGTCTCCAGGACTAAACACTCGTGGGAGTTCTGCTGTTTGCTGCCACCAGACAAATGCCGTGATCTCTGTATCAGCAATATCAGCAATATGTGTTACCGCTGTATCCGTTTGTACGTGAAATGGCTGTGTGTGTGTGTGTGTGTGTGTACGTGAAATGGCTGTGTGTGTGTCTGTGTGTGTCTGTGTGTGTCTGTGTGTGTCTGTGTGTGTGTGTGTGTGTCTGTGTGTGTCTGTGTGTGTCTCTGTGTGTGTGTGTCTGTGTCTGTGTGTCTGTGTGTCTGTGTGTCTGTGTGTCTGTGTCTGTGTGTCTGTGTGTCTGTGTCTGTGTCTGTGTCTGTCTGTGTCTCTGTGTGTCTGTGTGTCTGTGTGTCTGTGTGTGTCTGTGTGTGTCTCTGTGTGTGTGTGTGTGTGTGTGTGTGTGTGTGTGTGTGTGTGTGTGTGTGTGTGTGTGTGTGTGTGTGTGTGTGTGTGTGTGTGTGTGTGTGTGTGTGTGTGTGTGTGTGTGTGTGTGTGTGTGTGTGTGTGTGTGTGTGTGTGTGTGTGTGTGTGTGTGTGTGTGTGTGTGTGTGTGTGTGTGTGTGTGTGTGTGTGTGTGTGTGTGTGTGTGTGTGTGTGTGTGTGTGTGTGTGTGTGTGTGTGTGTGTGTGTGTGTGTGTGTGTGTGTGTGTGTGTGTGTGTGTGTGTGTGTGTGTGTGTGTGTGTGTGTGTGTGTGTGTGTGTGTGTGTGTGTGTGTGTGTGTGTGTGTGTGTGTGTGTGTGTGTGTGTGTGTGTGTGTGTGTGTGTGTGTGTGTGTGTGTGTGTGTGTGTGTGTGTGTGTGTGTGTGTGTGTGTGTGTGTGTGTGTGTGTGTGTGTGTGTGTGTGTGTGTGTGTGTGTGTGTGTGTGTGTGTGTGTGTGTGTGTGTGTGTGTGTGTGTGTGTGTGTGTGTGTGTGTGTGTGTGTGTGTGTGTGTGTGTGTGTGTGTGTGTGTGTGTGTGTGTGTGTGTGTGTGTGTGTGTGTGTGTGTGTGTGTGTGTGTGTGTGTGTGTGTGTGTGTGTGTGTGTGTGTGTGTGTGTGTGTGTGTGTGTGTGTGTGTGTGTGTGTGTGTGTGTGTGTGTGTGTGTGTGTGTGTGTGTGTGTGTGTGTGTGTGTGTGTGTGTGTGTGTGTGTGTGTGTGTGTGTGTGTGTGTGTGTGTGTGTGTGTGTGTGTGTGTGTGTGTGTCACTGCTTCTTAACACATGTAGGACAGTTATTTCCTCCCTGCAATAATCACATCCCATATATACAACCCCCTCTAAAGTCAGACCCGGAATCTTCAGCACTGGCAAGCGACGGATGTGTTTCTCTCTGTAGTGAAGGTGGTCCTGAGATGCATGCAGGTGTGGAACATCTGTCCCATGCTATTAAACTGTTTGAAAGAAATTAAGTCTCTGAGAAAAGGCATTTGAACCGTAACGTTTCCCTACTTATGATGAGTGACAATTGTGCACTTAATGTAACCATAGTTAAGAGTACTACTGTGTGCCGCAAGAAAACCTTTGTTATATGAGCAAATCGTGGGAAAAATCCTGAAACAGGCCTTAAAAATTACTCTGTCTGGTAGGCTGAAAAGTAATATTAACTGACCAAATATCCTCGTATTTCCACAATTGTTTTTTTTGTTTCCCAAAATGGCAGTTGAATGATTGTATAATACTAGTCCCTGTAATCTAATCACAAAACACATAAAATCAACCATATGCTCTTATTTCAATTATTCACTTTTATTTCTATCATCATGGTACTTAAAGATCGTCATCTCAATCAGAATCATGTTGCATTAGGTACTGTATTTTTCTAAGAGTCCACTCTTAACTTTAGAGAGGTGAACAGGAGAGGCAGGGAGGGCAGGGATAGGAGACAGGAGTGACTTTGCCCGGAGGATGGAGTGGCAGAACTGAGAATGGCAATTGAGTCGTAAGTCTGTCCTGCCCCTTGGGCAGCATTGGCCCCTACAGGAGCTCGAAAGTGAGCTGCTGAGCTGGCAGGGGGAAGTTCACAGCCTAAGCTTTAGTCTGGGGTCTCCAGGAACCTTTGGGTACCTCTGGTGAGAAGTTATGTGTTGCTATATTCTTTCTTGTAAAAAACCATTTGTGTTGGTAGCAGCTTGATTTCAGATGTTTTCTTTAAGCTTTACATTTCTCTGTCTCAGTCTTAATTTGTTCGTGAATGAATCAAGGATGGTAGGATTTCAGGATGAGTACATTAAAGCTTTGTTTGATATTACAGAAATTGTTCTTCACAAATAGTTCATTTCTTTTTAAATGAACTGTGCTATCTTTCCTTAGAAGACTTTTATGTGCGTTTGCACAATGGAGTGGTAGGTGCTATTTTGAGATTCTTGTGTAGACTTTAAGAAAAAGGTTTTTGTCATGTTTTTCTTTGATGTTACTTCTTCTACAGTGACACAGTTCTTCCACAGTGCTTTGGGTTTTCTACCTATATCTCCAGTGGAACAGCTAAGAGAAGAGGGGAAATAAGAATTAACTTTTAAAGGTTTCGCCTGCTGTTGTCAACATAGGGAGGAGAATGGCCACAAGGTGGTAGCAGTCTGTAAGGGAGGGCCAGGAGATGGCTCTGAGCTTTACTTACTGATCCACGGAGGCAAACGCTGCCTGTGTGCGTTATGCCATACAGTGGAGCATTTGCAGTGTTCGAGCAGTGTTATTTTAGATCTATTTTCTCTTAACTTGTATTATTTGACTTTGAGGTAATCTTGCGTGAAGTAGAGCAATGGGGAATAACACCATAGCATCTCTCTCGTCAGCTGGAAGGCCCCACAGGCTGGCAGCACGTGACTTGGCCGAGGATGCCAAGTGCAAATCCATTTTGAAATTGCCAGTGTAACCTAGCATCTGGGCTTGTGCACTGCCGTGCCTGAGGCTCTGGCTGGACGGTACAGTCCGCCTGCTTTTCGGGCTCTCCTAACGGCATCCAGAATGGCATGGACCCAGGTTGCAAAGCGCCGATCTCCTACGTACTCCTTCTGCCAGCTTCGTTCGGTTCAGAGTAAGGGGTTAACTTCACACTGCCTGGCTTTGTGAGAGATCAGACATCACCCGCCCTCCCAGGGATGACATAAAGTTCGTGTTAATAGAAAAAGACAGTGAAAACTCCCATCACATGCTCTGCTTGATTTGACAGAAATGCAGTCATATGCCCACACGTGATCAAGATTAAATTTGTGCTGCTGAGTGATCTGGCAGTGTGCAAACCCCTATTAATGCACATGAAACCACAGTTTTGGGAAAAAAATACACTTTTACTTCTGCTGCTCCTGCTATGAGAGAAAAGAAGAGAAAGAGGTGCTTCTGACAGATTACTGGGACAGACAACTGCAGGGATCATTTTGGTCTGGGTTAGAATTACCAGAAAAGATATAGGAGATAGTTCTGTAAACTGTCTCGCTGAGAATTCTGGGAAAGTTTCATCCTTTCTTGATGCATGGGAATTATGGGAAGGCGTGTGAGGACCGGCAGCACTAACCTATTTCTAACCTGTATCTGCTCTACATCATACTTGAGTGAAATTTTTGTGTGTGAGCAGGGCTTAATATAAAGGCAACTTGAATGTTACAAGATTATAAGGTTAATTTAACTCTGCAATGAAGATAAGCCCTGCATTTCTTGCTGTACTTCTATGTACAAATGCTATTTGTGCTGTGAATAGCAAGAGTTTCAGTTAGACGTGGTGCTCAGACACGAATGCTCAGACATTTTGCAGCATGCACTTTAAATCTTTTAAAGCAAAAAAAAAAAGGGTGTTAGTACTAGTATGGCCTCACTTGCTTACTGAGAGCCATAACCAACAGTCTGAACTGTTGTTTCCTCCATGGAGTCCATCTTTACTCTTGTGCAAGTTTTTCTTCTCAGTGCTAATGATTTAAACACCTATTCATTGCTCCATAAGACTCTGTCCCTGGAGGCAAAGAAGGAGTGAAAAAATGTCACTTAATGTTGCACAAAATGAAGTCATGGTTTGTATCAGGTCCCTTTCACCCAGTGCTGCAAACATGCACACATGCCTTAGATTTCTCTCGACTTCTGTAGGACTATTCTTAGCAGTACGGTGAAATGTGCTTATGTTAAACATGCTACAGAGGAGTTTCAAAATAAATCATGTCCTCATTCCCTTCATTGTTGTTTTCCTTTGGCTGTAATATAGCTTATGGAGTGCAGCACGGAAGGTAACAGTCTAGTTTGTTTCTCTCTGATACAATTGTTGATACGTTTTTCTATTTCTGATTTATTTTCCATGCTTTCCTTTGATTCCACAATTCTCAAAGGTGTATCCTCCATTTTACAGAAAGCAAACTGTTCAAGAATATATATTCCAGCTACTTTTAGCTAAATAAAAATAACATGCTCTCTGGATACTTATACAAGTGGCTCACTTATGGGATCTCTATGAATTTTTACAGGTATTTGAGAAATTCTTAGTCAAGCAAGCTCCTTTAAATCCAGTAATTTCTGCTTTGTTCTTTTCTGTTCTTTCCAGATATTTTCTTCTCTCAGGCCATCTCATGAGAGTCACATCCCTAGCTGCCAATGCTGATTCTTGCGTCCATGCTTGGGTTTCTATTTTTTTCCTTTTCCCAGCTCCAACTTTAATAAGCCTCCTGGGCTTTCTTTGAAGATTTCATCTGCAACTGCAAATAAACCCTTGTGTATCTCTGACGCTTCTATTTGGATTAAAAAGCCATGTGACCTTGTTTTAAAGACTGAACAAAGAGCTCTTGAAGATACATGGAGATGGGTACTCGACACACACCTGAACTCAAATCTGGAGTAGAGAAAAAGTAAACAGATTTTAAAATTTTTTTCTGCCTTCATTAACAAATTGCTTTGAGCCTGTTGTAATGTTTAAGTTCCTTCCTGTGTTTAGTGAGTTAAAAAGGAGTTCTGTAGGTTTTTTCGTTAGAGGGGGTGTGTTTCTTTCCCATTTTCCCCCAAACTCTCTGGTTCTTGTGTATATAAAAAAAGTTCTCCCACATACTTGGGGAATATTTCTAATACTTTTCTTTGTTACCTCATTCTGTTTTAAAGCTTTGACTGAAGCTCTTCAGACATGTTGAAACAACCTGAGATCACCCAAAAGGAAACCTGAAATGTCATGGTACAAACTTGACCTTGCAATGTCAGAAAGTTTGCAAGCAACAATATATGCCCTGTTCCGAGGCAAACAATGTTTTAACACAAGTGCTTCCCAAAATCATGTTACTGCATTCCAGCACAACCCCTTGAGAGAAATGGGCGATGGTGAGACCTCCCCAGGAAATGGTTGGGGAAAAAAAAGTCAGAGAAAATGGGTGGTGACCATGCACGGATCTTGCTGCTCCTGCACATGTTCTCCAGGGATAGGGAGTGTCTTTTTATTATATGATTATGCAGTGCTAGCACAGCAAAGCTTTGAACCCTGCTAAGGGTTTTTGGATGTTTTGGGAATGCCAGTCAAAATTGTGCTATTTAGCCAATGGTTATTGCAGTGCTTTGAGAATTTGGTTTGTTCCCACAGGTTTTATTTTTATCCACATTGCCCAGCTACGTATTGGTGTAATTGTTGCTGTCACTGTCGTGCTAGGATTGGTCCTCACTGCATTCTGGACTACTTTATTTTTGGATTTTGAGTATGACACTCACCTCTAATCACATGCAAATGTCTGCATCCGAGCTAGGCACCTTAGATTTTCTCCCTTGTCCGTAGAGGTTTAGTCAATGTAGCTGAGTCTAGGGTACGACTCATCTCACGCTGAAGCAGATACCTGTGTTTGGTTAGATGAATACCTCCTTCAACGCCAGTGGTTTTATTGACCAGCCCCGTTAGCGGCTGTGCTATAGATACCTAAAGTTAGGAGAGATGAATCCCATCCTTAGAGACCTCTACCATGCTGCTGGTATAACTAAGCATAGAAAGCTGATGGGTAAATGGTGCCTCACCCAATCCCAGTCAGAGGGCTGGGTGCTGCAGGGGCTGTGTCCCTGGCCCAGCAAAGGGGCTCCCGTAAGGTTTTCCCTATTCTGTGAATCTGTCGTAGTCAGGCCCACAGATTTAGCCACATCTGCGGCACAGCATGAACTCCGGATAATAATCTTTCTCCTTTTTCCTCTCAGCCACATCTTCCCTCCCTGCCTGCCCTGTCCTGCCCTTTCCTTAGGCTAATCTCTGCTGCTGTTCCCAGCGCTCACACTGCCTTCTACCCAGTCTGCCAGTTTTTCACTGGTTTCATTGTTTTTTCACCGGACATTTTTCACTAGTGTCTTTCTAACTAAGAGACAGCAGAAGTAAGAGCCATTCCTTCCTCAGCTTTTGAAATAGCTTAAGACATAAGACAAGCTGCACTTGGCCAGCCCCAGGATTCACACACCCGCCATCGTGTTTCTGATAGCTGCCAATAGTGAACGCTGGGGGAAAATGCAGGGCAAGCCCTCGGTGGTACTTCCAACCTGCAGAGGTCTGGCTCAAAGGTTTTCTGAATCAGAGACGTTATCTTTGAATCTAAATACATGAACTTTCATAAACAAGGTAGCAACGTGGCAGTGGGTCTGAGGCTGACATGTCTAACCCCTCCTCTCCCCTCCTCGCTCTCGACTGGGCACTGTTGGCTGTGTGGCTGTTTTGTCAATATGGGGTTTACTTACAGGAACCAGCTCAATTACTTTTTCTCATTTTTTAAAATGGAATAATAATTAATTTTTCCTTAGCTATAAACTCCCTAGAAATTGGCTGTAGTCAGAGAGCGGAGAAGCCGTTCATGAAAGCATTGCCATCCGGGGTGGTAAGGGCCTTGTGGCAGGCCAGTGCTAGCAGGGCTGATGCATCTCAGTGTCAGTACAGAGTCAGTGACTTTGAGGCTTGCTCTAAAGATTGCCTCTGATTTAATACTCAGTCATCCAGGACATGGACCCGCTGGGATAATCAGGCTCTGAAGAGCCTTGTGACTTAGGAAGACATCTGTAGGGTGCAGTCCAGCCAGAAGTCTTCTTTAGCTCAGAGGGTACACCCCCAAATTGTAAAAATAAAGGCTGATCGTAAGCAACATTGTGACACCAGTGCTGGGAGGAACAGTGACCAGCTTTCCAAAATGACACAGAAATAGGGGAGGCAGTGAGAGAGGCTGATGCAGGAAGATGCTCTGGGAAGGGAAAATTTGAGAGACCTGCTTTATGAAAGGGAAAGTGGGCAGACAGTATATGCTTACTGATGGCAAGCTCTGATCCTACAGCACTGCATCAATAAACCAGAGCATTTAGAGAACAGTTATCCTAAATGACAGTTAAGGAGCATGAGCCTGAATTTACATTTCCACAGCACGCAGTGATAGCCTAAAGGCAAATCCCTTTGAAGCTAACCCAGTGGTTTGCAGTCTGCTTTCCTGCCTAACTCAATCTGGGAATGACACCAAGCGGTCCCCTGGTGGAATGGCTTTTGGTGGAATTATTTTGGAATGGCTTCTTGTACCTGCTACTTTTCTAATGTACTACCCTTAATATGGGCTGTTTTATGCTGCTGCACAAGAGGACGGAAAATATTTTGTTATTTGCTCATTTATTTCTTTATGCAAACTTGTTGTCTAGAGGTGATGTGGTCTGTGTAAAATACCTGGCATCCCTCCACTGATTTCTGGACTGGCACATAGGTGGCATGTCTGCACTTCACAGCTCAAATGTCCTGGAGCTAGCTCCAGTTACAGCTGGAATATCTGAGCAGTGCTGTGCTGAGATAGCAGTTTGGATCTAGAGAAGAGTACAGCAGTTTCACTAGTGACTCCATTTCTCCGCAGGGACAATTAGCTGGCCAGGCTGAGGTGTTAGGCTGTTTCCCAATCCAGAGCTATTTTGGTGGGCATTAGCTCTGCGATCTTTGCCCCAGGCTCTGTTGTACAATGCAGGTATGCTCGGTTGCCTGTTTCTGCACCAAACAGATCTGTGACATGACAGACAACATGACAAATACTAACCCAGCAGAGGTTGGTTTTGTCTGTCTATTGCAAGATAGCTGTACCCAGATTAGGACAATATGGAATAGATCTGGTGATGCTTAATGAGTCAAGAAGATCGAGAGTGACTGGGTAAATCAGCAAAGCAGACCTATAACGCAGAAACCAAACAGTTCAATAATGTTCCTATTTTTAAGATGAAAGCAAAGCCTCTTGACTCGGTGAAATAACAACAGCTCAGACAAAGTAGCACTAGAAAGGTGATGAAACCACTGCACTAGCTTTAAGCTATCTGGCATGGATGCTGCTGAGGAAATCGGTGCAGCAGCAAGAATTCTGCATGGGCTGCAAAATGCTGCTGAGAAGCTATATAAAACCAGCACAGTTTCATGCTTCAGCCGGTTGAAACACTTATAATCCAGAAGCTGGTATGTATGAAGCAGGTTCCTGCTCTTTAGGTGGGTTCATGGACTTTCCTAGACCTCCTCCAGCCTTGGATGATGT
This sequence comes from Fulmarus glacialis, assembly GCF_000690835.1. NCBI lineage: Eukaryota > Metazoa > Chordata > Aves > Procellariiformes > Procellariidae > Fulmarus > Fulmarus glacialis. The sequence continues at coordinate 8,619 of NW_009188823.1, forward strand.
CTTTTATGTTTTTCCAATATATTTCCTAACATTTTCTAATGGAGTGTGAATTCCTGCCCATTAAATTAAAGCGTAGTGACAAGCATGTTGCTTGCCTTGATTGTTTTTCCTGGACCCTTTAGAAATAGTTCATAGAGTCCCTGGGGACTGTAGACCACAGCCTGAAAATCACTTAATAATTCTCTTTCCTGGTGCCTTGCAGATTCCTGGGAGACAGCATCTCTTTCAGCAGAAAGACCAGGGTGATGCATCCACAAATGCGGTCATAGCTTATTTGAGACAGAAGGCATGTTTTTTGGGTCAGGACAGTAGGGTACGCATGGCAAAAAGAACCTGATAGAGAACAAAAGGGCTAAGTGACATTTAGTGTATGATATGAACTATTTTCTTCATTTCTTTTTGCGTTTGAATCTTTTCTTTGGGAGGTGAGATGAGAGGTAAGTGAGTTTATAGGGTAGAAAACACTGGTTAGACTTACTCTGCTGTGGCTAAAGGTTTTTTTTTTTTTTTTTTTTTTTGGGTTAGGAACAGTCTGTGGCTGTTTCTTTCTTCTTCAATTGTATTTTTAACTTTTGGCAAAGTCATACAGTCTTGAAGATGCTTATTTTTATAGATTTCAGAAAACAAAATAAATAAAAACAAGCTATTTGTATCTCTGTGCTTGTGTCATGCAAAGTCGTAACTATGACTTTCACTGGTCAAAACAGGACCCAACAGCTGTTTTTCTACAGCTGTGGAGAGCTTGTATAATGCTTGCTAGTGCTAACGGTACAATATATTTTCCCAAAAAGCCCCCTGTCTTTGCTTCCAGTAAGAGAAAGCTCTCATTTATGGGACAGCTGCCAAAAGATGAAACCCATTTATAAGACTGCTTTTTTCCAACTAAGTCCCAACTAAGTTCCAACCAGCAGCTGGCATTTCCTAGAGTAGAAATCACTGCTTCCGTGTAAAGGGAATTTATCCTGAGATACACACGCATCATTGTGGATGAGTAACCGGCCCCCTCTGCGCTGCTCCTGGCCCCAGACACTACGGTATTGCTCCCCTCCCACATGGTGGGGGGGGGCGTGGGAGGCAGCAGGGCTCCCTATGCTCTGCATTCAGGTGTCAGGTATTACTAATGCCATGGTTCCTCTTCCGTCAGCTTCTGAAAACTCTCTAAATGTTTCTATGGATGAGGAACTTCCCTGTGTTTCGGTGCCAGTAACGGGAAGCTCTGTTTGAGGATGTAGCGTGCTGCCATGTGCCAGCCGCGGCTTTGCAAGCCAACTGTTGTGCACTTTGAAAGGCATAAGCTACTCCGGCTCTCCGTTCCCCAATTTCAGCTGTCTTTACAGGGCAAAAAGAAAGTGGATAAAGGCTGGAAGATGGCAAAGGGCAGCGGGATGGAACAGTGGTGCTGTGTCAGGAGGGTCTTCCCTTGGCACAGCCTTACTCAGAATGATTTTGCATCAAGGCCTGAGAAGCGTGGGCTGGTAGGGCAGAGGTTTTAGGGCTGTGTTTTTACAGCCTCTTAAAGAATGCCATTGTCATAAAAGGAGCTTTCTGGTATTTCTGGATCTAAAAAGTCCAGTAAAAATTTAATTGGGAAAACATACCAAAGTCACCCGTATTTTCTGTATTTATAGCTTCAGTTCTCACAATACACCACAGACATTACTGTCTAACCATACAAGGCTGTGTCCACAATAAGGACATCTCTGTATTAAGAAAATTCCCCTTGAATTTGGCATGACCAGGAGCTGAGTGCCCAGCACTGTGTGCAGAGGGGGAGCGGGGCACAGTGACCCTTGGATGAACAGCAGGCAGAACCAGTACAAGCGTGCAGGGAGGCCCAAGAAAGCAGGACATGTTTGCTAGCCACCATCATCATCCTCCAAAAAAAGCTTAAAGTAAGTAGTTGCATACAGGGGGTGGGGAGTGAGAATTGGAGAGGGTGCCCACTTGCACGCCTGCAGCCTCGCCATCTCCAGTACTAGAACAAAAGCAATGCCAGGTCAGTCCCAGTCTGCGCTTACTGGTACTGACAGCAAATCCAAGAGGTGGCCTTGCTTCTGCAGCTGGACTTTGCTCTGAGGGAATAGGGGTGTTTTGGCTGCCTTCTTTTAATTAAACCTTTTTTCCTACAAGTAAATTATTAGCATCTCTCTGTTTTGATCCTTACAGGGATCTGCAGTTCTCCCTGTGATTCAGCTATGTCAAGTGTGGACCCTGTGTGCTGGACACGCTTACCCCATCTGAACGTTAAGCACCCAGTTTCTGTCCTAGGCGTGTCTTGCCAGCGGTTCTAAGTCAGTAATTCTCCACCATAGCCTTGCTTTGGGTAACCCATAAAATGTAATATCCTAGGTTAAGATATAGTGAGCATGAGGCATTGTCTTCTGGTTTGCCATAGCTGGCTAAAATGTTAAACCAACAAACTACCTTGTCTTCTCTAAAATGTTCCTCCTTGCTAGTTACCTCATGAAGGCTAACTTTGCATCTCTTTTCATAGTATAGCCCTCGTCCCCATTGTTTCAATAAACTTAGCTGGATTTTACTGCCAGGATCAGCTGCCAGCCCTCGGAGGAGCCCAAGGTTGATACTGTGAGTGGTGGTGCCTCAAAAACCAAATGTGGAAAAAGACCGCTTGCTGGAAGGAAACACGGTTCCTTGAAACAGGGCACACAAGAACACTTTGAGCTTCTTCTAAGGACCCGGAAAACTGCGACCAGTCGCAGTAGGGTATGGTGACTTATGGGAGCAAGGTCAATTTTCAGCATCAGAGGTTCTGACCCTGTGTGTAGGGGAAGGCCGTGAAGTGTATTTTATTACCTGGAAACTACTAGGAGAATGCAGTAATTGTAAAGACTATTTTATCTGTCCACAGGAACTTTACTAACCCAACTTCCAGAAATTCTAATCTCCACCACGTTCTATCTGAATTCTTGAAATGTTGCTTTTAAATAACACTGACTTGAAAGAAAAACCAACCTCCCACTGTCACTCATTACAGTGTATTATAACTATATTTAAAGGCACTTCACCTCTCTAGGTGAGGAATAATTTAGAGCTTTTAATATTTATCAAGCAATGATGTTCTAACCTGAAACCCATCATTTGCTGTTCATTACAACTGGCCAAACAATGAATAACCACAGCATCCTCTGCTTTGGAGCACCAAGAGAAGTAGGAAAGCTTTGCTTTTGTCAGTATAGTACTACTGTTTCTTCCAAGGCAAATATTGGGGAAACTTGCAGGTAACAGCAAGCAAAGTGAGGTGTTTTTTTCTGTATTCTGAGATAAGCAAAAGGTGACACTTGTATTTATTTCTCTATTAGGTATGAATGGGTTTATTGTATGAACTCCTTCCCTAAGGGTACCGTGGATAGTAAAGGTTTTTATAGGTTCAGAAAGTGTCTGGGCTGAGTCATGAAGGAAAAATTTCAGAGAGCTGTGAAACACAAAGACATCAACTCTGCCTCAGGATGTCCCTGAGTGCAAATCACCGGAAGCTACTAGATTATGTTAGTGATGTACTGTTACATATTGCCACCCATTACTGGCCACAGCTGGAGACAGAGTACTGGGTTTGAGGGACCTTCTGTCTGATTTGGTAGAGACACTTCTACCTCTTATGCTTTTTTGAATCTTTCTGATTTAAATTAGACATGCAGAAGACAGCAGTGAAGCCCTATTTTGTTTGTCCCATAGCAACAGGCTAGAAATTTTGCAGTGCCTGCGTCAAACTCAGTGACATTCATATAACGTACGTACCAATCTCCATTTTTTCAAAGACTTCTGTATGAGTATAAAGCCTATCATATTTAAACACAGCTCTTGCTCATGGGCTCCCACCTGTGCACCAGTGGGTAAGGATGGGTGACAGACTGTCAAAACCAGCTGGGATCATCCTAGTGACATCCTGTATATCTCTGACTTGAAAACTTCTCCAGCGGTCCTGCACAAGAGCTCTGAACTGCCTGAGCCGCAGATGTTAGCCACAGCATATCTATCCTCCATCCTGTCACACAGTCTTGGTTTGAAGACCCACAGGGCACAGATCACGTGGAAAGTTGTTTCTGAGGTTCATTATTTCCTCTGTCAGAAATGAGCAATATGGTTCTTATCTGAATTTGTCAAACACTAGTTTCCAGCCACCGGATCTGATTTTACTTTTGCTGCTTGGAAGACAGACTCATCTCCTGGCAGAAATCCCTTCCCGTGGAGACATTGTTGGGTTTGATCAAATGGCCTTTTGACTATCTCTTTAGTAAACCAAGCAGGGGTTATGGATCCCTGATGGAAAGTAATGAAGCCATTTTGGGTTACTGAGTGCTGCTCAGCAGCTGAGCTGCAGCAATGACTTGGGCTTGTGCTCTGAGCTTGCTGCAAGCAGAAAGGATACATGCAAGCATAAGCCACTGTGAACTGTATTTGGCAATTGGAGCAGCCAAAGAGGTCACCTTCTCGAACCCAGTCAATGAGCAGTAACTTTCAAAGCTGTGGCAATCCCCTTGCTTTGGATGCGTGTCTGAGCCCTGAACTAATTTACCCTCTCTGTGCACATTCAGTGCCTCATCACAAAGCTCGAGGGACTGAAGGGGCCGTGGAGACAGATTTCTCTTCTTGTTTTTAAGTAGTGCCAAAATGAAGACACATGAAGGGCAGTGAATGGTTTGTGCACTGTTGTGTAGCCCCTGGCCACAATTCCAGTTTGAAGCAAGCCAGAAGATTTGTATTATTGGGACCACTTGGGACCTTTATTTGGGGCTCAGAGAGAAATTCCAGGCGGTCCCTACAGTATGACTTTTCTCAGTCCTTCAAAAGAGGTGATTCAAAATTTGCTCTGTAATTAAATTATTATAACTAGCAGCAATTTCCTCCCTCTTGCAATTTAGTTCATATTAAATTTATCTCTATCGTTTTTGTCTGCATGAACTTGGGAATCTTGTTTTTAATTGACTAATTTAGATAGATCAAGAGATAAGGTTCTTCTGGGAGTAGGCACCCGAAGGCTCCAAACTTCTCATGTTGAATCACCGTATCAGCCCAGGGCCAGGTAGTGAGGATAAGGAAATACTCCTTCCTGCAGAGTTTATCAAGAGCATCTTGGGATCAGGGTAGCTAATTTTTCAGGCTAAACACTGCTTGAAGTTCTTGAGAATGCAGATTTTATATACATAGAAAAGCTACGTGTTAGAAGGATATAAAACCATAGCACTTTTTCAGTCAGGTAGTTCACCAGTTTGCAGCGGGTTGGTTTTTTTTGGAGCCTGACCTGACCCAAAGCCTGTGGAAGTCTGTGGAAAAACTCCAGAGAGACTCCTGGCTTTAAGTCAAGGAATTAAGTTGTATGTCTTAGAGCCATAGGATATTATTGCACTAAAGAGCTTATTAAGATTAAAAATGGGATTAGGCATTACCATCAATGAATGCAAAGAGGTTACATGGCTGGGATAAAGCTGCAAAGCTTTATTCTGCCTTTCAGGGACACGGACTCAGACTGGAGCCAAGAAAAAAAATTACATATCGTAGCATTACATACCATGAGGTGCATCTTGTATCTTCCAAAGTGGAGAAAACTGGCACTAAAGGTAAGATGTGGAACTAAAATCCTACTGTTTTTTTCCAAGAAGCAGTTCTTGCTGATCAGTGAAATGAAAATGTCTCATGTACTTCTTTTGAGCCTCGGATTTTTGCTTTTTTTTTATATTTATTTTTCCAAATGAGCTTTTGCTTGCAGTTGCTCCCGTAGCCCCTAGAGAATCAGCAAAGGACCCCCAGTGCTGCAGGGAAGAAGCTTGCAGAGGAGAGGAGAGGAGAGGAGAGGA
>NW_009188823.1:14501-20495 GCF_000690835.1 Fulmarus glacialis
GGTGGAGAGGGGCGTGGAGGAGGGGAGAAGAGGAGAGGAGAGGAGACCTGGGCCAGCTGCTGTCTGTGGAAACAGATGGAGGAGGTAAAAGGCTTTCCTGAAGTGCATTGTCTGGCAGAAAAGAAAGACAAAGCACACGGGAGGGAGGAGGCAGAAATGGGAGGAAAGAGGGGCAGGGAGGATGACGGAGAAGGGGAGCAGACAGCCTAGTGCCAGAGACCATGATGGGGGCACACAGATGATGTGTGGGGATCAGGTCCCCCACGCCTCAGCTCGATGAAGGGTTGCTGAGGACTGCCACTTACTGCATGCGTGTCCGCACCGCGCTTTTGTAGCGCACGGCGGGTGGGAGGCCGTTGCTGCTAACTTTGCTCTCTGACGGTGAAGCAGTCCTGCGGCAGCAGGAGGTCGCTTGGGCTGTCTGGTGCTCGCTGAGGGTGAAGGGCAGGTACAGCCGCCTTTCCCAGAGGGCTCGCTGGGTGCTAACGGGGGTGTGGGTCTGAGCCAATGGTCCTTCTCTTCTGCTTTTTTTTTCTTGGTTTCCACAGAGAAATAATAACTCCTGACAGGTAACAAGGAGCAGGGGTGAAAGCTCAGCTCAGACGTTTTTCTTCCATCATATTAACGTGTTTCTATTTCTTCACTGGTTTGTTTGTGTCTTGGTATTGGAAACTTAGAGACGGCTGCTAAACAGAGCTACCTGTGTACTTAACTTTGATACTGTAATGACTAAGCATGAATTCCATATGAAAACCAAACTTACTTTCTATACATCACTACTGTATAGCTTGAGAGAAAGCAGCGATGGCGATGGCCCAGTGTGACGGCCTTGCCTCCTGCAGGAACTACGCCTGATCCATACCAGATGTTCTCTGCAGGGGATTCTTGGATGCTTTCTACACTCCAGTCACAAATGTCCTAAGTAACAGAGCCTTCCCACTTCCCATGGGACAAGAGGCCAGCTTTCCCAAGGAAGGCATTTTTTAGGACTTCTTGATAACAGCTACTTAAAATTTTGCTGTCTTGTTATGTTCAGATACATTTTCCTTGGGTCATCCTAGCTAATATTTGTCCTCCTTTGTTATCTATACCCTACAGCTACCTCCGGATGGGAATCACAACTCCACCTGGCTGTTTCAGGGGGCTGTGAATGCTGGAGCAAATTCCCTGCTGCCTGTGGAGTCGTTACTCCTCCTTTCTTCATCTTTCTATCTGTATGTTTCTTTCCTCTCCCTCCCCCTTCTACATTAGCTTGAAATGCTTAACAGTTTCTCAACCTCTGTCCTCAAAATGCCTAGAACTGAACGCAGCTTTCTGGATGGGGATGCAACAGTGTTAAGTTCCTCTCAGGTTTCTCATAATATAGCTCCTTGTGGTACTATTTCTGTATAGGCAGCTTTAGCCCAAAATTGCTTCATTTGCTGACCATATTTCATTCCAGTTTCATTGCTGACTTGCTTTCCCCTTGCTCTTGTCTGGGACTGGTTCTTACCAGATCTTCTCCTACCATAAAATTTGTGTTTGAAAGGACTGTTCCCTGTTGCCTCCCTCTGCGTGTTCCTCATCCCAACTGTCTGTATGTGACCTGGCCATGTACTGACATTTTCAAGACTGTTTGTGCTGCATCTCCACTGTCCCCTTTCTTGTTATTGAAGTTCACTATCACAGGCTGGAATAACACACTGGCTTGGAGATCAGGATTATTACTAATTCATTAGTTCCCAGTGATGTCTTTACAAAGTGCTTAGCATGGAAAGACCTTGATCCCAGTGAGGTAACATTGCAGTTGCTAAAGCTAGATCTAACACTAGTTGTTGTTTCCCATGTGGTCGGCCTGCTGTTATTTTTCTTCCTTTGCTTTCTGACCTGCAGCCAGCTCCCCTGGGGCAGACAGATGCAAGCTTACTATGACCGTGACAGCAGCTGCCTGGATGGTAAGGTAGCTGTCTGGGGTACAGGTTCAAGCTGACTTGTATCCAGCTAGCTTGTGGGAGGAGCAGATGAGCTTGCTTTCTCCTTGTGCCTAGAGAAACCAATGTGGCATTTTGATAAAGCAATATGAGTTTGTGCCTCAGGTCACTTGTGGGGCAGAAACCTCTGTACGGCTGAGGAACTGGCCCTGTCTTCCATTTGTCTATAATCTGCTGTGCCTCTCTTGATCCTCTGTAAGCCTGCATAGATCACACTTCCAAGGGATGTGTGCTAACAGCCTACATTGGAGGGGGTGTTAACAGTCCTGGGATTTCCATCTTACTCCTTCTGATGTCGTAACCAGATGTGAGGGAAAACAAAACACAGGTTTTTGAGTTCTTCTTATGGGTCTTCTCCTAATAACATAAGCTACAGATTCTCTCACTGATTTTATTCCTGGTTACCTACTCTGTCACCTGTGGTTACCTGGCCATTGTGGTGGTAGCCTGGAGCAGCCCTTGCTCCCACATTTTCATGTGTTTCTTTCCAAGCTCTCTTTCTTCCTGGATGGTTGTGCTGCTTCAGCCACTGTCTCCCAGATGGAGCGAGGCCTCTTGTAAGGGAAAAAGTTCAGATTGCTCAGTGGATGCCCCTTGTAGATAGTTTGTGCCTTGTGTGGATGCTTTTCTTCAGTATTGTGACAGGCTTGGAGCTCCTGCAAGTACTCCTTGGCCATCTGCCATACCCCGTCTGGCATGGTCAGCAGGGCAGAGCCAGGTGTGTTGCTTTGGCAGACAGCTCACAGAGCAGGGGCTTCACCTCATTGCTGCTCCACGCTCTCCGTGTTCTTGAGGGCATCTTTCCTTCATATGCACTTTTCCTGTGCTCACCCTGTCCTGACCAAGCTCTCAGGGTACCAGAAGTCTTCTCCACTCCCAGTGCCCCCCTGACTAAAGTCATACTCTTCATGGGTAATGTAGTTCATCGATTTGTGTTGTATCCTTGGTCTGCCCAGCCATCCCGACAGCCTGGTGTATGTTGCATATGTGCTGGTGATTGCTATGCTCAGCCACTTCATTTACAGCCTCAAGAATGTGAGAGGCCGTCAGAAAAATGCTGGAGGTGAGAAAGTGTTTGAAAATGCCTGAAGGCAATAAGCCTTCATGGTGAAAGTTTCACGCAGCAGGGGCAGCAAGGGCCCAAAATCTCACCACAGTTATGCTAAACTTCAAGAAGGGGAACCACATAAAAAGTGAGAGGACTTATTAAAGATAAGCTAAAAGTTGTAACTGATAGAATTCAATCCTTATGTCCCCCCAGCACAGGAGCTTCAGCCATCCCACCCCCTACAGGTGCCATACACCCTGGGAGCCGAAAGCGCTCCCTGCGTTGGGCAGTCAGGACAACCTCTGGAGGTGCAGGTGCCCAACATCAGGGTACTAAGCTGAGCCCAGCTTTAACAACCCTGGCAGCACTACGGGGATTGGGATTAAGATTTCAAAGTTAAGCAGTCCAGTATGAGCAAATGCCAGAGCTGATCACAGTCATAAGCATGTGATACTATGTTTAATTTTAATTGCATGATTTTCTGTTCTTTTTTTTTTTAATCTGTCTAGATTTGAATCACACTGGTGTGGTGATGCTGAAACAGACTGTTGGCTGGAATAACCTGCTCACCCTGAGTGATGCTCAACAAGTCATTCCTGTGAGGCGTTACCTAAATGCTCTCAAAATACATACCCATTGTTTCTCAGACCTTCAAGCTGAGGCCCTGGATCTTACTGTCTGGGTGAGATCAGACTCAGAGAGAGTGAGACCCACTAATGAGTACTTATAGCTGCAACCACAACCAATGACAGTTGTATTTTAAACGCCAAGACATAATGTTAAGCACTCTGAAAAATCAGGTACTGGAGACCTAAAGGTGATGGATACTCCTGACATTAATTTCTCTAACTCTCAGGTTCCCCTATATATAAAATAGAAAAATGCCCCACAAAACACACAGGCATATTGTCAGAGTACATTTGTCAGTCCATACCATATTGATCAATACCACAGGAGAATGTGATAGTGGCTTAATACTGAGTGAAGGGCTGATTTGCAAACTGTTGGAGGATGAGAATCTTGCACTGAGCATCTTCAGATCTCATGAAGAACCCAACTTACAGTGAAGATTTTTATTTTTAAATTAGGATTCCTGAGGTGATTTAGATATATTGGGGGAGGAAAAGCAAGACAAGTGCTTCTCACTTTTCCCAAGGTTCATTCTTCTTTTCTTGCAGAGATTTAGGTTTATTTAACTTTCTCAGTACAGCCAGAAACTGAGGTCAGTGAGGATGGGACTCATATTTGAGGGCACTCTGGGCATGATGTAGAATTTTCCAGGCATCAGCTAAACCCAGTGCTATTGGTGCTATTAAATAGCAGTAACTATGTGAAAGGACATTTCTCTGGCTTTCAAAGTGCTGTTGGGAAAGGATTTGTAAAAATCACCCCCCAAAATGACTCCCGGCTAACTCATATTTGTGTCTCACAGGATAGAGAGCATTCAAAGACAAAAGACTTTCAATTAGATACTCAGTGATGAGATGCAAGAAAAAAGCTCCAAAGATGGCACAAAAGAAAACACTTTCTAAGGCAGACCTGGCAGCACACACCAGTAGGCAGCTGAACCTGACCAACTTGAAACCCCTACGAGTGTTTAGAAAGTTCAGCAATAACAAGAAGCAAAAAGAGATGAGCATTTGCAGCTCTATCTTGCAGTCATAGCAATGAGAAGGAACTAAGTGGCATTCACGTCTCAGTCATCTATTGCTATGGAGTAGAAACATGCTGACACTCAGCTGTATAAAGTATCCCAAAAGACATAACTGGCCAAAAGATTTCGGCCCTAAGGAAATCATGTGCACCATGCCTGGGAGAATACACCAGTCATCACTCAGGGAAAAACTGCTTCTCAGATGATATCACAGTTAGTTTTTATTGCCTATTGTTTGGAGATAAATAGCTGGTTTTCTCTCATGAGGAGTGGTGAGGGGCTTTCAGAGCTTTCCTAAGGAAAGGATTTTAGAATGAAAGGCTAGAAGTCATCTGCCTTTCTCTGGAAATATTTTATAAGCAATTCAGACTACATTCTTAGGATTTTTAAAACATTTTTTATTCATTTTTATTGCTTTTGACTTGTTTTTATAGTAAAAGAACAAAGAATAACATATTACAATGTATATAGACTGAAGTCCTTCAACAAGCTACTTTAACACATTTGCTTTCTTGCACCACAGCCATCTCTTACTGTTTGAAAAATTGAAGTTTCAGGGGTTATAGCTCATTAGAAAAAACACAGGACCTCAGACAAAACAACTGTGGGGATGTTTTAAGACTCCTAAGTCTCAAAATTCCTTACAAGTAAAGGAACAAATGTAATCCCTATTAATGAATAGAAATTACTTTTAAAATAACTAACAAACTGTGTTGACTCAAAACATCTTCTGACACAGCTCATTAGCCAGACGTGAGAGCTGGGGTATGTGTGCATTCCCGTTGGACTCCTCTAGGAAAGAGAATGGAGTAGCTCTCTGATGGGAGCAGGGGTTATGGCAGTCAGGTGTGAAACTACACCAGGACGCTCCTGTTTGCTGAAATGCTTCAGTCCCTGGACTAAGGAGAACTTTGCTTTTACGCCAGTATTTTCTGACAAAGGATCTCACTATCTGTGGACCGCTTTCCCAAGGCCTGGGATGACAAGGGAGCAAAAGGACTAATTCAAAGATTTTCTTCTTGTTCTCCTGCTTAAAAAAGGGAAAACTCATTGATAATAGAGGCAGCCAGCTTGCAGGATCCAAAACTGGATCCAATGGGTCTTTTCCCAGATAGAAGAGGACAGACTGAGAAGGTGGAGTAAGAATCACATGCTACAGGATGGTGTAATGTGAGGGAAAGCACAAGAGCATTGACATAGGAACATTCACATTTAACCACAGAAGGAGAGGGCTAGCACGTGAGCTTGAAAAAAAATGAAATCAGTCCCCTACAGTAAAAGCTAGATAAACTGTCATTTACATAAAGAACACTTAGGGAAAG
>NW_009188823.1:20734-39964 GCF_000690835.1 Fulmarus glacialis
GCAGGAGTGCTGAATAATAAAAGCTGTACTCTGGACTGCCAATAGGAATTTTCTTTAGCTTTTGGTGCTGAAGCTATGTTTTAAATGAAAACTGCTAGCTTTTATTTCTGGAATAACAGTAGCGGATAACTATAGCACAGTCATGGATTTAGAGCAATGCTTTATGCGTGGGGATCAATCTTTTAGGCAGGATTTGCTCTCCTCTCCACAACCACTCCTTGCCCCCATGAACATATTCAGCATAGGAAGGATAAACTGGGGGGAGGCAGTTCTTATGCAATTAGGCTCGTCAAGCTGAGGGCAATGATTAAAAATGCCATCTCCGCTTATGAATATTATGTAGCTACAACAAAGCTTGCTCCTTGCCTCCAAACAAAACAAAAGCTCTTTCTTAATGCCAGGACAGCAGGGAATCTCGGTGTCTTCCCCGAGCATTTAAGTGGTTATGAGTGCCTCACCACTCACCAGCACTCAGGCTGCCCAGAGACCAGGAGACACAAATCAATAGGGTTAAGTGGATTCGCTCTGTGCTTGCCTGCATATACACATCCTAACCTCCCCCTGCCTCCCCACCTGCTCTGCTGTTATCTCTCTCTGGGGAATCACCATTTGCCTGCTTGTCCAGACAAGCTCCAGAGCTTGGAGTTGCCAGGGGGTGAAGAGAAAAGCCTTCCTGCTAGAAGGGAGACTTGCCCCATGCTAAATACGGGGAAGAGGGAGCAACGAATGCAATACCATCTTCTGTTACATGAGGCGGGACTACTGGCACTGTCTGGTGACAGATCGTAATGATTCCCTGTCTTCTTAACAGGCAGGAAACATGTCCTGGGGAGCGAATGCCTCATGTAAATATGTATGGGCCTGGGGACAGTGCAAGTGTCACATAGGGGCCTCCCATCGAAGGAGAGGAAATACAATGTCATTTGGAGTGCTGCTTCTTTGGAATTGCAACCACTCAGGAGCACAAAAGGAATGAATCGTAGGATTAATTCACTTAGCTATTGATCTCAGACACATACATTTTCATTTAACATTATTAGGATAGCCAGAGTCTCATAGCTCATAGCTGGTGGGCAGTACAGCAGAGACAACATATGCAAGCCTTTTCCCCCTCTTGCTGAGGAGGTAAATCTTAGCACCCCTTACGGTGAACCCCTGGGGAAGGGTCTCCTTCTACAAAAAAATAGCCTAATGTCTGGACTGGTGACTCTGATCCTGTTCTCTACAGATATACTCTCAGCAACTAATTGGTGGCCCAGATGACATGGAGACATACCCATGGAAATCCTATATAGAAAGCTGTCAGGGAGGGAAGGAAGAAAAAGGAATGGGCTTGATATAATTAGGTCTGGATGTACATGCAGTCATGCACACAGTATCTCAGCTAACCAGGGGAAAAGTTAACCAGGGGAAAAGTTCAAATACAGCCTCCCCGTGTCTCCATACACATTAAGATCTACAAAAGTGGGAGAAGATAGGATATGGTGCAGGGAGGCATTAAGACATTTTTCAGTAGTTTCATCACATGGAGCATGAGGTCTGTTCAGGGTCCTGAATCACTTCTTTGTCAAATGAATCTGCAACGGACTTTCTCGTAACTAGCTCTTACAAGACCACCCTGCCCATGAGCAGGTGGATGTAAGTAAGGGCCAAAAGTAAGTGTCAAAGGTGATGAAGACCATGCTGAGATCTGTGGAGTCACCAGGTGACACCAGTAGAGATGCTGGCACCTTAGATGATCCCAAACTGGGCCAGCTCGTGCAGTTCCAGATGGCTGAAAGCTTCCCATGGGCAAATCACTGTGATATCTGCAAAAGAGAGAGAATGAGAAATGGGTTCTGGTCACTGCACTTCTTGGATTTCTTTTGTATTAATAGAAAGGTTGATTTACTCAGGAAACATTAGAAATGGGAAGAGCAAGAAGAATGAGACTCCACTTGAAGGTTAAATGAGCAGATGAGCTCTTCAAATCTGGTACTACCTACCAGACCGAACAAGATTGGTGTATTTTCTCCTGTGCCATCTTTCTTCGTGAGCAAAAGCAAACCAGCATTTCCTATAGCCTCTTCAATGACTGTGTAGACTGGTGTGAAAATTAATTCTGGTTATGTGGTTTCTCCTGTTCTTATAAACTGCCTGCAGCCAAACTGTGATCTCTTTAAAAACAGGTGCAATCTTAAATCAGATGCTGAATTTGGTCTACAACATTCAGGATCTGTAACTCATTGATAGGTGCAGTTCTTACTGATACCTAAGAAGTTCTGATTGGCTACAGCTCATCCAGTACGTGTTTCTCAATTCCAGATGAGTGCATAAAATTCTTAAAATCAGGATTCCGGTGATAACACAAATACTTAACCAGCTGGGATTTAGTTCCTGTGATTTTTGGTATTAATAGCTTAGCATTTGGCGTTTCTTTGAAAACCTCATTCTGCTGAAACTCTTAGCCAGAGTATTAGCAGAAAAAAGACAAACAAGCACATTTGCAGCCAAATGAAAGTATTCAGAAATAGAAGCACGCCTAAATAGCCTTTCTGTCTTGTAGTGTATGTAAGCATAAGCATGACCGTGGCAGCTTGCTGAGGGAGTACTAGCCTTCTCTGGCGACCCTGAGAGCTGCAGAGAGGCCAGGGAGACAGGGAGCCCACCCCAAACAGTCCTCTCCCATGCTGAAGCATGACTGCGCTTGTGTTAAAGCAGGGCATGACAACAACATCCTGCAGCGCTTACCTGTGCCCAGTCCCTCCATGCCTGGGATGTCATCTCCAAACCTAGGGGAGAAAAGAACAGGTGAAGTGTGAGTTTGGGCCAGCAGCACCCAGGAAAGGGGAGCTGCCCTGCACCCCCAGCCGGGGAAGGAGAAGTGTGGGCGGGCAGCAGATGAGAAGGAGCAGCTCCAGGCGGGAGAGCTGATGGCACCAGGAGGCAGAGGGAAGCCTCCTGGCTCCTTGCCCAAGGGAAGATGGTATCGCAGCTTAGCAGTGGGGAGCCACCCGACTAGCATGGTTTCTTTTCTTTCCAAAATGCCCTTACCCTTTTACTCCTTTTTTAGGAGGCTTGCTCTTGAACTGCCTTGTCTGTCTCTGCTTGAACTTGGGAGGCCCCTTGCGTGGTGTAGTGGGACCGGTTGGAACATCTCCAGTGTTGAGGTTGGTGGCTGGGTTCTCGCTCATCGCTGGGTTGCTATGTGTGGCAGGCGCACGCCTCTCTCAGATTCCTCTGTCTGCAAGGTAACGGCAAGGACTGACACAACACTGCTTATCATTTCTAGGTATCGGTAGTTAGGTGACAGAATTATGGAAAGTATGATTGTGACAGGATTAAAGATAAAGATATTAAACCTAAAGAAAATTGTAATGCACACAAAGTAAGCAGGATAGCACTGCCTTTCATCCAGCATGCTTGAATTAAGATGCCAAACAAAGGACACTTGAGCTAAGAACTGGTTCAGGATATGGCTACAAGGAGCCAGAAAGACACACTTAGGCCTTAGAGAAATATCCTATCCCTGGGAATCATCATGATTGACTTCACCTGTTCTTATACTTGTGCCTAAGCAGTACCTTTTGGACACTGATGGAGATGGGATGCTGTGCTAGATGGGCCCTTAGTCTGGGTGCAGCTGCAATTAGGGCCTCATGTTTGTCAATACCAACCTTAAGGGAAATAGCACAGTATCTTTAAAAGATCGTAAAGAAGGCTAAGGCAAAGCACTGAAGACTGTCTTTTAGACAGAAGTTAATTTCTCAGGATTTAGGAGAGCAAAGCCTGTAGCTTTCCCCAGGATATGTCCATTTTGGTATTTTTGAGCATTATATTACATGGTCCTCTGCACCTCCGCACATGAGCCAAGCTCCATTTCACTAAATAGGGGCTAAATAGTTATCAGGGAGCAATTCTTGTGTGGGAGACATCTCTCCTGGCTTGGGGGGCAGAACTGCTGTACTCACAGCCTTGTGCTTCCTTCTCAGAGAGGACAGCAATAACGCTCACCAGTGCCCAGCCTTTCATCAAATTTTGTGCTGATTAGTATGCTAGAATGATCCGACCGAGTGCATTTATGGAACATAAATAATTGCCAACTTTTTCTCCCCTTTTTGAAGTCACATTCTTCCCCATGACCATTGCATAACTCCTATCTCCAGGTGTTCGTCCCTGTGCAGCCAGGCTGACGGAATCGCTGATGGAATTAACTTCAGGATTTGGTACTAAAGGCTAATCCCATTATGTCACCATAGTGCTCTGGCCTAATCCCCAACATCACCTGCAGTGACACTCTGGACTTTTAATCTCAGAGCTATAAATGCCATCAAAGATGGGTATTTTTTTTCTTAGTCTGAAGACAGTTCATGTCTTCGACAGTCCTGAAACAGCCAGAGTGCCAGAAAGCAAAGCCTGAGTTGCAAGGAGAAAGACCATCCAAACAATCCTTCTGTGTCACTTCCACATCAGTGCAAGGCGAAGAGCCGTGTTTCTGTATCTGCGGCAGTCTGGGAATACTTCACCTCTGACATCTTTCCATCTGTGCTGGCAGTAGGATGGATCCTAATGATAGCACCTAGAGGCATGCTAGTTCTTCTGTCGCTTGCGTTCAGGCTCCTGTCTCAGCTGTAATATCCCGAGCAAGAGACTGGATGGGTTCCAGCAGCCCCAAATAGAGCAGCAGATGGTTGTGTCTGCAGCTGAAATATGCTCAGATGCTATTCCCCGGCCTGTAACACAACGTTTCCTAAGCACATACTGTGCCCACAAACACAGGGATCAGCTCAAATAGTAGAAGTTACTTATTTGGCTGCCATCTCTGAAGCACTTGAACAATCACCCAGTATTTACAGCTTTATCCTCACAGCGCAGTGGTGGGACAGGCAAACACTGTCATCTTCATCTTTTACAGAATGGGAATGGAAGTGCAGTGATCAGTATGACCTGGATTGCACAGCTGGGAGGAATGACAAAATCTTTTGACTCACAGCTTTTTAGGGCCAAACTGAGAGATGAAGGCAGTTTGGCTCCAAACCAAAGAGAGAATTTGGTGCCTCACTTTTACTCAGGACCAGTGAGGAATTCAGATGGTACTGCCCTGCAGCAAAATGCTTTGCATTGCAAAACTGCTCCATGGCATGTCTGCTAATGCCCCAAAGTATAATATTATGCCTCCACCTCAGGAGCAGTTCCCATCAGTAGGGTGTCTGTCTCAGTGCTAGGTACCCCTCCTGAACTACTAGAGACACACATCCACTTCTAAGCACCTTCAGTTCATCTGACATGCAGAGGTACTTGGCACCCCTCTCAAGGGCTACTCCCGAAAGTACAACAGAAGAAACAAACTGGCTAACAGATACCCAATCCTTTGGCCTGACATCCAAAACTTGTAAGAGGCAGCTGAGCTCAGTCTCCAAGTGAGTTCCTAGCATGGTACCTTAACCACAAAAATGTCTTTGAGGGTCAACTCCTCTTAGTTCCTTGAGTCCATGGCCTTGCCCCTGGCCTTCACTCAATAGAGAAATAGCTAATGGGAAGACTCAGTCCCTGGAGTTTCCCTTTCCCCCAATCTGAAGTAGTCGTATCCACCTACCAGCTACCTGATACCTGGGATTTGGTAGGAAAAAGAATATGCCCAAATCACATTTCATCCTCTCTCTCACCTGCATGAATTCAAGAAAGGGCACTCAATGAAACTAAATGGGACAATTCTAACCTCTTCCTTTCCAACCTCCCTCTACCTATTCTCCCATGCATCACCAAAAGAAAGAGCAGAGGATGAAAAGCAACCTTAATGCCACAGAACAGCCTCCATCTCGCAGCAAAAAAATGAGTTGGTGGGACTCACCTGCCATCACACGCAAGCAAAGATGTCTCCATTCATGCTGGAGAGGGCCCTGCCCCGCAGCAAGGGAGCTGCCCCAGTTCCCACACCTCAGGAACCAGCTGCCCCTGCACACAGCCAGACATAGGTGGGCAAGCGGCCCCAGGATCACAGATGCAAAAGGAACAACCAAAGCAGCTTTCCAGGGGAATTTCCCAGTCTTTCACCTCCCCGTACCTGGATACTTGGATAGTCCTTGGTACCACACCAAACAGATGGCTTGACAAACATTCAACGAAACTGGGTCTCCTTCTCTAGCTATCTGCAAGTGCTACGCTGCCTCACCCCAGTGCTTCTCAGGCTGCCAGAGCTCTTCTGCCGCCGCCGGCACTGGGATGCAGCTCCTAGGCGAGAGCTGATGGCTGTGGATGCAAAGGCTGTTGAGGAATGAGATGTTCTTCCACACACTTCCTCTGCCTCCTCCTCTGACAAGGTGTTACCTAATTGCCCCTGACAGCATTTCTGCTCAGACCAGGGTTTAATCCTCTGGGTAAGAGGTTTGCTTGCGTCAGAATGCTAATTATACCTAATACACGGTAATGGGCTTAGCTCAGTTGCGTCAGATATCCCACCTCTGGGTTGCTGGCCAGGTTAATCATCCTCCTTTTAGTTTTCTTTGAACTTAAAGAGGCTTGAATACTACTGACAAATGCTGACTCCTTAATCTGCCCCCTCCTTAATCTCTGATTCTCTATGGAAAATTTCCCTGACAGATAATGATCTTCAGTCACTTGATCTTCTTCAGTCAGATTCAGTGTAGGATCTCATCTTCCCCTGTCTGAAACCTTCAAAAATACAGACTTCTCCATGTGCATTTGCCTTCATGGTGCCTCAGGGGGGTCGGACATAGAACCCCCATGGGCCGTGGCCCTCCGTGCAGTGATATGCTGGGAGAAGATGGCATCCAGGAGGAAATACCCTCGTTATTATATTCCTTTTGATGGGGTTCTTGCATGCTCAGCTCTTGACCTCATGAAAGCCACTAGCATCATCCTTGCAGCCAGGCTTTCATCAGGGAATATTGTATCCAGTGTAAGATTCTCACCTGTGAGGAGTCAGGACTCTCACAACTCCAGTCTCAGTTGCTTGAGCTGGCTAATCGTAGTGATGGAAAAAGTCCACGCAGGTTCAGCCCTTTCTGATCCTGTGTTTTACACAGAATCTCAGACCCTTCGTTCTAGCAACAGTTTTAAGACCAAGAACAAATGTAAGAGGATGCACTCTGAAAGACAGAAACTAATTTCAAGTAGAACTATATTCCCACAACTGCTTCCCAGATGGGGATCATTGGAAAGACTATCCCAGTGGAAAGAAGGGATTCGATAATGCCAGAGGTACAGCATCACACGGTATAAACTCCCCACCGATGTGCCCTGCATGTACGGCTGGGCACCGGAGCAGGAAACATCAGCTGCCTGTCCTGCTGCTCCTCAGGAGCCCCTGGCGCTGCTCACACGCAGGCTCAGCCAGCCAGGGACACAAGCCAAGGGGGTGCCAGGGAGCCCCGACCGAGTGGTGCCCGGCATGAGAAACCGAGCGGCCCCGCGGAGGGCAGAGCTGCTGGCACAGCCAGGGAGCGTTGAGACAAACCACTGCTGCAGCACTTGCCCTAATGTTAGAGGAAACAGAACACAACCACCCAACAACCACAACTCCCTCTCTTAGCTACTGGGTCTGTTCACGCTCTCCAAGCACAAATATCCAAATTTTTCCCCCATGGGATTTTATCAGGATTTTTCTTTCCTCCGGGTTTTGCAGCCAGTTCCTCTTTCATCCCCCTGCCACCCTCGTTATTGCTTTGAGCTCCTGGGAAATACTTACAGTGCCAAGGGCTCCTCTTGCAAATCATTCAACTCTTATCCTCCAGCCTGCATAGAAAGGGTCTTGAGGTGTCCTTTCTCCTCCAGATATACCCTGCCACCAGGTGACATCAGGGCGCCAATTGTGGGCGGGCCCCCGCACGGCGGGGGGGACGCGGGGGGAGCGCTGTCACCCCAGCGCTCTGCAGGCACAGCTCCAGCGAGGTCTGGGGGAGCAGCAGAGCCTCAACACGCTCCTGAGGGGTGACGTGCCCCTTTCTGCAAGAAGAGGTTGTGGCTTCTCCGGAGCTGCTGTGGGGTGATCTCTGGAGAAGCAAAGAGGAATAAGGAAATCACCTGCCTTTTGAGCGATGCTGCTGCTTGTGAACACATGCACACACACACACACACACACACAGAGATGCCTGCACATGCAGGGAAGGGAGGAGTTGGTCCTAATCACGCCAGGTCCCTCCCCTGTGCTGGTGAATGCACGGGGAGGCTTCCAGCAAAGCTCTCAGCTGTGCTGCAGGGGTCAAGACGCACCTGACGGAGCGGTGCATGCGGTCAGCCCGGTGCCGAGAGGGCCGAGTCCGCTCAAGAGAGTCATAGGGAATGCTGCTGAGATGCCGCGCAGGGCCCTGGTGAATATTTAACTGCATCCAGCGGATGGGATGGCAGGGCAGGAAGGGGGAACCTTTATGTTGCACGTGGGTGGCCAGCCAGCGGGGTGGCCTGTCACCTCTGAGACCCAAGGCGTTAGGCTGATGGTAACATCTAGGTCACATCTGGGTACCGGTAGCATTGCTACTGTGAGGGGCTGCCAGAAAGGGAAGAGCTGGTGCCTCAGCCCAAACTCCAACCCAACAAAACTCCATGGATGGTAATGCACACTGTTTTATCAGGTGCTTTGTATCTCCGATGCGTTTTAATAGACCATTGTGGCTGCCTGGGAGATCAGTGTCAGAGACATGGAAAAAGTGGGAGGAGTCTCAGGATGAAAAGAGAAGGTCTAGGGCCCTGCTAGAAGGTGCTGGAAGATCATCCTCAGCTGCAGCAGCACCTCAGTCATGGACTGTAGCTGTCTGGCTCGAGGCATAACCACAGGGTCAGCAATCCTCTGGGGTCTGTTGGCCCTGGTGAAGCACTGCTCACTTACCCTTGTTGAGCATCCAGATCACAACATGAGACCGGGGCTGGCAGGGCCAAAAATGGTCCCAGAGAAAAGAGCTGTGCTAGGAGCATCACAGCAGCACAGGGGCAGAAGGAAACCAAGGTGTGGGTTTGTGTAGTGGTGGATGGGCTTTGTCTTTGGAGGAGGGGATTTTGGAGCAGCCATGCCAGCCAGGGGTGTGACTGCGTGTGACCGAGAAAGGGCAGGCTCCCTCTGACATGACAGACCCTGGCAGTGGGGACCAGTCCAGCACTGCTCTGGTGCTGAGCAAAAGCCCCACAGCCGAGGCCTTTCAGATGGCTGAAGTTAGACGAGATAAATCCCTCAGCGAGACTCTTAGCTTACATATAAAAAATCGATAAGGTCCTAGCCCTTGAGTGGGCACAGAGAAGCTGGGAAGTAAATCCCAGATGCAGCCGAGGGGCTTTCAATCTAGCAGAGAAACAGCAAACACACTTAGTGTTCCCACGTGTTTGAGGACGATCTCACAGCTTCTGGAGGTTTGCGCGATAACTTGTGGGCACAGGAAAGAGGACAGGAGCAGCATCGTGTTGGCATCGTCTCTTCCCTGTGATGACTAAAGCTTGTACACAAATGCGCGGAGATTGATTGCGCTCAGCAGCTCCTGACAGCAGAAGTGATTACTGTGGGCAGGGACCTGCTTGTGTGGATATAAAGAGGTGCAGCCTGCTGGCAGCAGACTCCGCTCCCATCCCTGCTGCTCATTCCCATGCCTCCATCTGCTGCAGACAGGTTTCCGGGGGCTCCTCCTCCCCTTCTGCCTTCTATGTAGGTAGAGTTGCTGGGGAAATCGGCTCTACAGCCCCCTAATCCTCTTTTCTGAACCTTAAAAATTTACATTTTTTCAGGCTGTTTGTTTTCAAAACACCCCGTTTCTTTTCTGTTTTCCCAAAGAAATCTGGCTCATTTCTTTTAACAAAAGTGGACATGTGGGAAAAAAATTTCCATGGTGTCACATGAAGCTATTTTTTGGCCACTGAGAAAATGTGTCAGAAACTCCCTAAATGGCCCCGCTCATCACGTTCTTTCTTATCTCCCATGATTATCAGGCCATTTCCCCTCTCCTCCTCTCTCTGCATCCATCCTCTTTCTCTCCCTTCCCCTCTCAAAGCGGGTGGCATTTGCTTTGCGGGGATGTGAGCGTGTGGCTCCTTTGCAAAGCAACAGGCACCAGCTTTGTGTCGGTGGCCGGCTGCCACCCCGGATGGATGATGAGTTCTGCCCAGGGACCAAGTACCTGATCCCTCTCCCTCCCTGCCCCTGCCCAGGCTCTTCCTCCCCTGGCCCCAGGAAAGCCTCTTGGGCCACATCAGTTGCCAACCGATCCAGACCAGAGCTGCACCAGAAGCCGTGGGGTCCAAGCGATAGCAGAAGTCCCTGTGGCCCCAAAGGAAAACCCATGAGCTTTGTTACCTATGGCCAGATTATTCCCTATTCCAAGGAATCACTTAAAAAACATCTCCAAGGTTTCTGACCCTATTTATGAGCTGGTGTAGCCATGGTAACTGAAGTTATACCAGAAATAGCAGCTCACTAGAATGACAAAGAAAACACAAGTTTACAAGACAGTGACTTTTCCAGGGGCTGGCTGAGCTCATGGGACTGTGGGAGGAAATCCCAGCTGAGGCGTAGACGCGGGGATGCAGCGGATGAGGGCTGCGGCTGGCATGGGCCACAATAACTCTTTTGAAACATATCTCTAAAAGCTTGTGCCAGGTACTTGGGAGACTTTGTGCCTTACTGATAGAGCTTTATCACTTGCCACACAGACATACCTGACTGGAAACGAGCAGGGAATTTCCCAGGCATCTGCAGTTAAACCTTGGTTTCCCTCCTGCAGACAGGCAGCCTACCAAGTGCCTCTGAATTCCTGGCGAGAGACTGACAGTGACAGGACCTGGATTTGAATGAGATTGTCTGTTTGTCTTGTAGAAGGTGAGTGAGGTTGTCATGTCAACAGCATTTTGGTGAGAAACTTAGTGTACCAAGGTGTCTGCAAAAGAAGATTCGCATGCTGTAACCCTCCTTCCCCAATGCCCATCATATTCCTAAGCTGTCTGTTGTTTTTGCTAGTGAAAAAAGAGAAACAGTTATAGAGGATTGGGCTTTGCCCAGTATCTGGTGCAGATATTTAGCTGTTTGAATACATGCAAATCAGTCTGTCAAAGACGCAGAGAAGAAGGCATCCTCGTGGAGAGTTTTATCGCTCTTCCTTCAGGAAATCATGCACCACTATTCTCGTGTCAGGATTAAGCATCTATAAACCTGCAATAAACCAGGTGTGCTGACTTTGGGAATCTGTGCCTGCTGCCGGATACAACAATTACGTTGAGTGTCTCCGAGCTCAGCTTGCAAAAGAGCGTGGTCTCAATTCTCTTTTCTACTCGTGCCCTGGAGGCTGCTCTGGCAATGGGGCAGAGATTAAAGAGGCTGAGGACTGTTTTTCCACTGCCAGGGCTCTAGAGAGAGATTTCCATGGTCAATCTGGAGAAAAGGGTCCTTTGAGGAAACACAAATCAAGCCGTAAGGTTTAGCTGAACTATCAGCAATGGCCCTGTCTGTGTTAGAAACTAGGCGGCACTGGGGTCATGACTAAGTCTGCAAGCCAAATGGCCATTGCCAAGGCTTCTTCAGGAAAAAAGAAGTCCCTGCTTATCTCATTCAGTCAAGGGTTCTTGATTTGTGCATGTCAGAACATTATTACAGGCCCCAGGCTTTCACGCACCAATGCTTTAGGACATGCTGGGGCTTTTTATAGCAGATGATACAAAAATCATGTAGCCTGTCATATACTTCATTAGTTACCAGAGAGTTACATTTTCTTCCGAGCAGTGAGTCTGGTCTTTCTTGGAACAAATAACCAAGTCTTACTATCTAATACTAGAAGACTGCTACATTGGTATGATTTTATTAACTTACATGAACTTTTCCCTGATTGGCATAAATAAAAGGAAAACGAAAATGAATCCTCTCTTTTTCAGATAGCACTTTTCACCCACAGATCTCAAAGCACAGAGCTAAATTTTCATCATCCCTGTTTGTAAATATGGAAACTGATGTACAGAAAGTTCATAGACTTGCAGACGAGACCCAGCCATCCAGAAATCTGCTGTGGGGACTGTGCTTGGCCATTTAGCACAAAAAGCTCAGTACTTTATAACTGCTTTGTGATTCATTGTTTAAGAGCATCCCCCTGCTCATTGCAGAGTTGTCCCACGAGAAAGCAGTAACATTAGTGAGCGTCCTTTCCCTGCACTAATAACTTTGCTTAATGTCTGTATCCAGGCTGTTGGTAGTGCTGCAATTGGATTGAGTTTGTAGATCATTTAAAAAAGCTGCCTCTCTCTCCTGTTTTCATACTGCCCACAATTAAAATATCTGTTTTTTCTTTTATAAGATTATTTTTCTCCTAAATGCCATTTACAGAACATACTCAACGTTGATATAGTGAACCATGACCTAACATTTTTTCCCTTTTTTTGAGCAAACTCAGGTAGTTAATCTTGTTATCTAAGTGACTGCCAGAAAGCAGAGCATGTGGTTGCTCTTAAAAACGTACCTGAATAACACAGTTTTCACAGTATTGTCTCAAGGGTCTTCCTTAGATTTTTCTTTTTCCATAATTGATTCCTTCTTTATGAATTACATGCCATATACCTGTGAACAGTGATTAAATGATCCACTAGCACTCACTAAAATGATCACACATTGAACTAAACAAAAAAGTAATACTGCCTTGTTTAAAAAAAAGAAAAAAAAAGAATAGACTGCAAGAGAGTGTTTTTATTTAAATGGAAATCAGATAATTCCAGAGCTTTATTCGATTTAAAACAGTGAAGCAAATGATTCAGTGTCACTGGGCTAAGATGAAGAAACTGTACACAAGTCAGCTCCAGATGTCTTCTTTCCTGACAGCTCCTTTTCTCATCTTTTTTCTGAACGATCAATTCTTTCTCCTTGGCAACCAGCAGCCCAATAAAGAAAGGCTCTTCTAAAACATTTTGGTAAAATGTTTCTTTCTTCTTCTTAAGGGGACACATCTCTTCCTATGGCTTTCATACCATGCTACAGACATACTCTTCTTTCCTCCTCCTCCCAGATAAAAGCACCGCTGTGCAATCTCATTCAGTTCAGCTCTTTGCCACCATTATTACGATTTTTTTCATGTAACAGCTGAGGCTTTCAAACAGAAATGATTGCTTCTGGGGAGCATCTCGCACTCTCCTTGGGAACATTCAACTAATGGGCAGAGGAGGCAGCTCTTCCTGCTCCATTATCTTGTCTCTTGGGTGGCTGCTCACCTCCCAGGCACACGGATGCTAAATGCTCTAGCTGCCACGCGATAGCAGATCCCTGGTGGAAATAACTGTGGAGGGGGAAAAGCCAGGGGATGAAAATGTGAATAATTTTTTTTTTTTTTCCTTCTTTTATTGCTCAGGTATATTGCCAGGTAGTAAGCCTTTTGTTCTCCCCTTAGGATCTTGCAAATGATTAATGTTTTAATGTTTTAATGTTTTAATGGTTTTTTTTTACGGCCTTTCACTGGCAGATTCCAACCTTTCTTTTAATTTAGAGCCTCTACACTCTTGCTTTCCAGTGGATGTACACACCTCTATAAACTGAATTAGAGCCTCTTACTGGGAGGCCCCTAAGGACATTTCTGTGCCAAGAACCTGGAACTGCAGCCCACTTCTGAGGTCCAGTCAAGCATCATAAACACATCGTAGACTAAGTGAACTGTTTAGGAGCCATCATTGCATGCTGGGTGAATGC
Source organism: Fulmarus glacialis (assembly GCF_000690835.1). Classification (NCBI taxonomy): domain Eukaryota; kingdom Metazoa; phylum Chordata; class Aves; order Procellariiformes; family Procellariidae; genus Fulmarus; species Fulmarus glacialis. The sequence goes on from NW_009188823.1 coordinate 34,368, forward strand.
ATGTTGCACAAAGGATGTTCTCACAGTTTCATATACACAAAGATTTATTTGTGGGGTCCATAGCTGATGGCAATACTTTGACTTTAATGGCGAAAGTTATTTCTAGAGAAAAATGAAAATAAAGGCAGAGGGGAGAGAGAGAGAAAAAGGGGAAATTTTCCCCAATGGCCAGCTGGGAAGGGCAATGATGGGGTCCCATAGGAGCATCCTCCTCTGAGGGCTTTCTCCAGTGCAGCAGGTGATGACAACAAAAATGATGAGGGCGATGATTTCTTGCTGTGCTTTCCCTTAGCATTATATATTTCACCAGGACCCACTTAAACTCCCTATTGGTTATTCCTGATTGTGATTCTGTTAGCGCTAGGAGGAGAATGCTCATCACGTGCAAATGTTGCACATTCATTGCTTGTTAAGCTTCTGTGAATATATATTATTGGATAATATTTATTGAGAATTTACATAGCTGTTACCTGCTTTGTTGAGCACCACATTTGTTTTTCTCTTCTATATACTAAAGTCTACGAAACGAGAGATAAAGAAGGAGAGGGAGAAGGGGCAATTCTCACATTGGTGCTTTCCACGAGAATCTGCCACAATAACGCTGTGGGGGTTTGCAGGGACAGGGCTATGAGAGCAATAATATGGGAACAGCACAAGTGCAATAAAGGAAAAATGTTGCCACAGAGATGCTGATAATTACTGCCTCATGGCTTGAGAGAGAGGTTATGTAGCTGCAAGCAGCATGCCCTGAGTACTGCTAAGGCTAAAGCACCAAGGCACATAAGGCACCTAAGAGCCAGCGGGAGCCTGGACACAGCCTGACACAGAGCCATGAACTCCAGTATAAAATCAAGGTGTCTGTTGAGAGGAGTGTTTAGCACAGGCAAGGCAGGGTGCAGCTGGCAAGGGAGATTTTCTAAGGCCAGCAGAGGAGGAGAGGGTGGCACAGCTTTCCTCCTAATTTAGTCCCAGCTTCAGCTCTGGCTGTTTTGGAGGACAGTCACAATGCAAGGAGGAGTGCTTGGATAAATACATCCTAACACCCTGCCTGGTGATCAGCTTAGGGCTGAGATTTGATGACACTCGCTGAAGTTTGACCTTACATAACCACCTGTTTTCTGAGAGGTCCTAAAATAATCCAGTCCTCTTTCAAATCCAGCTCCGGTGGGTGACTTCTCTAAGACACCACCCCCTGCAAGATGCTGGCTCCCGACACGACATTCACAGAGGGATGGAGAGCAAAAGCTGTTTTCCTCCTTGCTGGCCTCTGGAGTGCAGGCGGTGCAGAGAAGACACCCCTGCTCCCCAGTGGCAGGGACCTTCTTCCCCTCACCCAGCCCTGTCCTCTCACACTCCCGCTTCCACCCGCTTAGCTCTCCCTCTCCTTTACTGGGCTGCTCTGTCCATCCTCAGCCTTTCTCAGGCTAGCCTCTGGAGGAAACTGGCTCTGTTTTGCCCCTACTCCCTCATCCCCAACCAAATCCTTTTCCTTTCTCTGTCTTGCTGTTCCCCTCACTCCCCCAGGGGAGTTGAGTCATCCAGAAGTGACATGTGAAGTCTTTGCGCACCTTCAGGCTGGAGACGGGGGTTATGGGATTAGCACGTTAACCGGCCTGAAAGCTGCTTAGACAAGCATTAAATCTCCAATCTTCTCTCCGTCTTTCAAGGAAATCTCTTCTGGAGGAGCTGGAGAGATGGAGCACCCAGTCACGTTTTCTCCTCGCCCAGCTGACAGCCCTCAAGTCACAGGCCACAGGGCCAGGTGGTTTGAAGGGATTGCCATGGGATTTGGGGGTGGGAAACCCAGCTAAACCCTTACCAGGGGCTCTGTGGCTGCACCACAAAATGCCTTCTTCCTCCTTGCTCTCCATGCTGAATATTGGCTCTCTTGCCTGGCACCATGTCTAGCCCCCATCCCTTCCCACCCCATCGGCTTGCACACTCCCTTGCAGCACGTTAGGAGGGGTGAGCGGCACCGAGCAGAAAGAAGACGGGCACCATGTGTGCTAGGCACAACAGGATCAACCTTAGGATGCTGCCTTTTAAAGCAAATCCTAGGACACCTTGTGCCTGCGTTTTATTCACGTGCAATCAATTCATGCTTCACAGGCTGCATCCCCCTGTTAATCCCGCTTAACTGGGAGGCGGAGGAGGCTGTGCTGGGTTTACCAAGGAGTTGGGTGGCACCTCATGATGCAGTGAATACCCCCTCATATGGCAGGGAAAGGCCTCGTGTCTGAGCTTCCTGACCTGTCACCTTCCCCCATGCTCATCACCTCGTGACTGCCTCAGGGCTGGATTACCTCCTCTCATCTCTGGAGTAGAAAGGATCTCTGCACGTAGTGAGGGACACCACCTGGGGACATCCACCTGGGGGACACCCACGGCCAAAACTGATGCTTACCTTGCAGCAGCCGTTGACACGAATTAGCGGCACCACGAGGGTGTCTTCCCAGTGTACGGCCTGTAGTCTTCCCAGAGATTGCAAAAAGCTTGAGGGGGAGGCAAAGCTCATGACAGTGACAGGATTCGGCAACATTATTCATTAGAGAGTGAGTTAGTAACACTATGTACTGAGTTCAGTGCAAATGCAAATGAGAAGCTCCAAAACAATCCACTTTACAAGAGCAATAGAAAAAAATATTACACTGTTGGGCCTCTTACAATTACAAAAATGGATTCCCTGCCCGGACTAAAATCTCTCTTTATTTTTCCCCCCAGATTTTCCAGCCTGGGAAATTTCAGCTCTAAATTAGAAAGTTTTGGAATTAAAGAGTAGGTTAAAGTAAAGGATTCTAACAGGTGATGGTTTCCTGAATTAGTCACTTCTAAAGGCCATAAAGTAGTTCCTTTCCTCAAATGCAGCCCCTTCTTCTGCAGAACACGTAGATGACATTTAGCAGCACGGAGCAGCCATGTACCACTGATCTAGAAAATTCAAACCCGGAAATGCTGGACAGCTTATGGCAACAATCCAAATGCAAATAGAAAAAAAATACCATGCCTGATTTTTTTTAATCTTACAATTTTTAAGAAATCTCAAGACTTGTTGGGTCCAACAAGATGCTACAGAAGACATACGACTGTTGAGCATAAAGATTGTGTAGCTGAAGGATATGCATTCAAAAATTGGCATACGCTTTTGGCTATTTACTTGAAATAAGTTTAGACACTAGTGGTTGATTGCACATATTAACGTGGTCAACTAATTGCACAAGTAATTGTGATTAGTGGGGTCAAAGTAAATAAGACCTAATAATAATAATATTTTAAGTGGAAAATATTTTTTTCCAACTAAGGACACATTTGAAATATTACCATTTCTTTGCAATAAAGCAGGTACATGCTAGCTGCTGTCCTTGACTCCTTCTGTCACAGATGTAAGAATTGGCGGGGGTTGGACAACGTCTGCCAAGAGATGATCTGCATTGCATGGCATCAGTTTGTCAGAGATTAAGTACTCATTGTAGGGATTTGCCTTCAGTGATGTTCTGCTCCAACGCGGTTCAAAACCTGCCTTTCTTCGAGCAGATCAGTGACGTGGGTCCCAGCGGGATGTTGGATATACTGACCCAAAGGAAGCCTGGCTTTCTAAGCTCTCATCTGCTCGGCGTGGTGCATATCCAACGTCTGCAGCTCCTTCTCACACCTCTTACCAACAGGAAGATGAAGAACAGAGCAATGACATGATTTGCCCGTGATTACATACTGGCTAATTTCTAATGTAGAAGTAAAATCTGTTTCTCCTTCGTGCTAGGCAGACGTGCCAATGTAGACTAGTGAACATATCTATGGTGGCACACAGCTATACATCTGCCAGGACAACATCCCTATAATTCTATGCACATTTGTGGATATACTGGTTGTGATGTATGCTCACACACATTTAGAAATAGTGTGCAAATAGCTACACAAAGACACAGGCAGTCTGGTATCTATCTCCAACTGAAAAAAAAGACAGAAAGCTAAACCCTACTATCCTCCAGCAAAAATGATCATGATTACACCAGAGTTATGATTGCACTGCTGTCTCTGTACACAGCCACTAAACCCAAGGAAATCTCAAGCCAAGCCATGAGCGAACGGTAACCTCAACCCACAAACTCTCCCAGCCAAAAGGGTGTTCTGGTCTCCCAGTACAAATTAGGAAGTCTACAGAAATCAGAGAATTAGTCCAGACAGCGCAGGAACCAAGACAAGAAGTTGATGTACAAGACACAGGGGCTGCTTAACAAGACCATTTCCTCAAAGCTCCCCATAATTAACACATCCAACTCTTCACACCTTTCCCAGGCCAGGACTGTTCACATGAACAATTTGAGCCACCATAACGTGGCACTGTCATAGAAAGAATTTGCTCTGTCCTTTCCCCATCCCTATTCCACACAGCTCCTTCCCTTTTGCTGGCACAAGGGTTTAGCCACATTTGGCCATCATGAACAAGGGTCGGGAAACATATCTGGGTTTAAAACTCACTGGTATATACTTATGCGTTTGCTTACATATTTTGCAGGTACGTTTTAAACTCAGTTCAGTGCTGTGTTCAGCTCAGCTCACAGGGAGGGTTAGCGTAGGAGTGAAAAAGAGCAGCAGAGAATAAAATAATTTCTCTTGGTGGTGAAGCTAATTCATGGAGGCTTAAAATGTTTCTAAGGCTACAGCCCCTGCTAAACGGAAACCCACTGCCAGCCAGACATATGCTCTGTTTGTCCCTTGAAATGCATGAGGTCAGAATCAAAGTGCCACCCATAGCCTAAATGAAAGTAATGGTAGGCTGGGAAAATCAGTGCCCCTCTTCTGAGATCTGTCCACCCCTGAAGGAGAGCCTTCTTGCTCAGTTGTTTGCAACCTTTAAAAATTTGTATATGATAAAGGTTTTCTAATGGACATGGGGATCCGGGGCAGTGAATTTAAGCCCACTGACAATAGATTTGCTTTGCTTATTTTGCTTCTGCAAATGCATTAAGAGCAGTCTATCAGTCATTGCAGATCCAGATTTGTTGGTTGCAAACCAATGATCTAATTTGTTTTTAAATTCTGCAACTGAGGTTTGTGTGTGAGAAGGATTTATGTGGCTGAAGAATTAAGTGGGCACTTCATGAGTGGAAAAGAAAGAGAAAATCTGCTGATATTTCGGAGAGGAAGTGGTGTAAAATCTTTGTGATCATTTAAGCATCCCTGGGAAATGAGAGCTTGTTCTTCCTGAGGTAGTTGATCTTTGAAACTGCTTGTGTGAAAATGGCTGGGAGTCGGGAACAATTAGCTGATAAAGTGCAGCAGGTAGCATGTGTTAACCAGGAAAAAAGAGGTTCATCTGCAATGACCCCTGTTTGCACACGCTCCCCAACCCCCATGTATGCAGGAATAAAAAAAACAGGAATGCATCTGATTCTCCACTTATTTTAATCGGTATAAATCAGGCCCAGCAGTTGAAATCGACCTTAATTACACCGGGAAAATAAAGAAAAGAAAAGCCAGGGCTGAAAAACAAAGATCCCCGTTCGCAGGCACAGCAGCAGGCACCGAGAGCCCGGAGCCGCCCACGGGGAGCACTCCCGCGTCCCTGGCCGGCCTCAGCCCCGCAGACAAAGCCCCGC
>NW_009188824.1:0-11215 GCF_000690835.1 Fulmarus glacialis
AATCCTTCCCACAGTCACTCCACGCCTCTGAACCACCCCTGCCCCGTCCCCCCCGGCCCTCACCGCCTTCCCCCCACAGCCAGCGTGAAGTGCCCCGGCCGCTAGCCGAGCCCTGGGTGCCGGCTGGCTCTGGAAACGTCTCAATGGCAGGCAGGAGCGGCTCCTGGTTCTTCAGCCCTCTTGTTTACTTGATAGAAACTTCAAACCGGACGTGTTTAGTCACAGAGCAGAAATCTGTTTCTGTCTATCCGCCAAACCGATAGGAAATACTGCTGCTGTGGCAGTACGGGCAGGCGGTGCGTGCGCTTCGGTTTTTTAGTGGTTTTTTTTTTTTAAAAAAATGAAGAGCAGAGTTTGTCAGGGCGCAAGTGGCTTTTTCCAGGGAGCTATGAAGAAATACTCTGAATGTCTGTCTTGGGTGTGAAAGTTCCAGGAAGGTGTTTTTCATTCCCTCTCAGTCTCTGAAAGAGTCAGATAGTCCTCGCGCTGAGCACAGCTCTGCTAGTCATATGTAAATGTCATACTTTTTGCGTCCCTGGCTTGGTTATAACATGTTTGACTGAGTGCGGTGTTTCATTCCTGTATTTCTAGGTATACATACAAAGAGAGAGTAGATTTTTGCAGTGCACTTAAAGGGGAGTGATAATATATGGCATACAAAACTAGTTTAAAAAAATACATATCTTTTGCAAATGAGCACCCAAGGCCTACAGGGGAGGAGGATAGAAATACAACCTTTAGGAAAAAAAAAATTAGTAACCCGTAAAGCCAGCTGAGACAGGATACTCAGGTACTTTCTCCCTTCTTTCAATATAATTTATTCCTTCCAAGCATAGTATTGATACACCAGCAGTAATCAAAAAGTGCAGTCTCCGCTGCAGTGATGCTAGTGCTTGCTTTCAGATTGCTTGGAAGGGACATGTTTGTTCGCAGGAGACCAGAACTGCATGTTTTGAAGGCCCTTTGAGGTTTCAGGTTGCTTGCATCCAGGTCAGCTCAAACAGCAGGGCAGAAATCTTCAGTAAATTTTCTAGAAGTGAAACTTCTTGTTGTATGATTGTGGAATGCTGCTCTGACAGGTCTTGTTTGGCATGATCCTTACTTCCTGCCATTGGTTTGTAAAAAGTAAGAGTTTTAAAGGTGTCTTTTTTGCTTTGTTACAGAAAATCATCAAAAATGGGCAAGGGCGATCCTAAGAAGCCGAGAGGTAAAATGTCTTCATATGCCTTCTTTGTGCAAACCTGCCGGGAGGAGCACAAGAAGAAACATCCAGATGCTTCAGTGAACTTTTCAGAGTTCTCAAAAAAATGCTCAGAACGATGGAAGGTAGGAATAACCGCTTAAAAAACCCACAAAACCTTAAACGATTGCTTTGTGTGAAATACTATTCAAGACTGTAAATTATTTCTTTAAAAGTTCAGGTTTTAGATAAGTATAAAGTGCAGTTGTAAAATTAGCGGCATTGTTCTTGCCTTACCTTTAGCTCCCCCAACTGAAATTTTGCAATGCACTTGGATTTTAAAAGACCGTTTTGATCCTTATGGGTCCCTTCCAACTTGAGATACTCTGTGATTCTATGATTCTAATTGCCTTCCAGACTATGTCTTCTAAGGAGAAAGGGAAGTTTGAAGATATGGCAAAGGCTGACAAGCTTCGTTATGAAAAAGAAATGAAAAACTATGTACCACCTAAGGGGGAAACAAAAAAGAAGTTCAAGGATCCAAATGCACCGAAGAGGCCTCCGTAAGTAGATTTCTAGTTAGTTTATCTTGTTCGGGACCATCACACTGGAGTGTATCTATAAAATGATCATTTTATCCAGGTTTAGGAACTTCAGAAACAAAAGACTACATGATTTTCCTGACCAGTGGTGTAAAGATAGGTTGAAATTTTAGTTAAGAATTACAGGTTTGTGGTTTCAGGTTGGCCCTCTATCTAAATTGGAATAACATCAGCCTTTGAAAGTGGATGCAAAAATCGGCGACATGCAGTTCTGACTCAAGTTTCCAATTTCTTTTAAGAGGGTAATTCTAGTGTAAAATGGCAGTAAAATATTTCAGGCCCTGCCCTCCCCACCTGTTGGCTTGAGCAGAGTTTTTGACTGGCAGTCCATTTAAAATTAAGAGGCTTTTGCGCAGACCAGGTTAGAGGGATGATCATGCACAAAAAACAGCTTGCAGAATTAAAACTTCAGCCACTACATAAAGACTGCTGACTTCAGGTTCACCTTGTACTAGACACTAGTGCTTTGTAGCAGTACATTTTTATGTGTGTTTTAAATGGAGCTAAGGCTGAAAGGAATGGGAAAGTTCCTGTACAAGTTAATGTTCTTATTTGGGCTGATGCTGTCATCTGGAAATCCTAATTTTCATAACAAATATTGCAGCTTCTCTGGCTTTAGCAGTTCTGACGTAACATTTGCTCCCCTGGTATCATTCACTCATTCTCCTTTTTTAAGATTTTCACTGCCTATAGTATATAAAATTTGCCCTTCTGAGGGTCCTGCCAAAAATGGGACCAGATGTGCAGCATTACTTAAGAGACAAGGGTGTGTTGAGTTTTCAAAGTTTATTCAGTTCTAATACCTTCCATTGTAATTAACGTTTGTCTCACTTTAGGCGCTTTTCCAAAACGCTCTTAAGAAACAGTAACAAAGGTCACAAAACTTTCTTTTATAGTAAAGTCTAAAATTAAAATAATCTTCTCTCTCTCTTCCCCCTCCCCCCACCCCCCCCTTCTTTCTTTCCTCTCTGTAGTTCGGCTTTTTTCTTGTTTTGCTCCGAGTTTCGTCCAAAAATCAAAGGGGAACATCCTGGTCTGTCCATTGGGGATGTCGCCAAGAAACTGGGGGAGATGTGGAACAACACTGCTGCAGATGATAAACAGCCTTATGAAAAAAAGGCTGCTAAGCTGAAGGAGAAGTATGAAAAGGTAACATCGACATTTATGGAGATGGTTTGGGGAGGTCAAGCTTCAATTTAGACTTTTTTTTCCTTCTTGTGTACTCTGATACCTGATGTTGCAAATTATCATGACATTTATCATTAGCACATTATATTTGTTGGAAAATACCATGTAAGGGAGCATACAGTTTATTACTATAACACTAAATTACCATCCTTTGTGTTGAACTTTGTATTCATCTGTAGTTCAGGACCATCAATGATGGTTTAATAGATACCATGGTGTCTGTGTTGTTACTAAAACAATAGGTCACAGCAGTATCTGAGTTAAGTTGGTAATACTAAGTTAACACCGGTAAAGAATAAAATGGTTCTCCCTGGTTTTGGAGGTGTTCAGTATTGATGAACATCCCTGAACATTAGGATAGTTTTTAGTTTATTCTTGGGATAATGTCAGAACACTAATGAGATGCTAGTTTTAGACATGTGTTTTTCCTGTACCAAGTTTGTGTCCATTTCCTTTCTAGTAATTAATATAGTTAATAATATGAAGCAGCATGTCATACAATTCCTTGAATTATTAAAGCTAAATCCCGTCATTGTTATTGGAGCTGTAGAAATGTGTTGCGCACACAGGGTAGTGCTACATGTGTTTTTATTTCCAGAGGCAGATGCCCATCCCAATACGAGGAAACCAAGGGAAGAGGGGATGCATGTTAGCATGCCCTGATGATGCTTTACAATGGGTTAGCAACCACCTATAGCTAATGTATACCATGTATATTCATTTGTGTGCCGTGACCTTCCTCTGGGTATTTCTCCTGCTGGCAAACAAAACCACTTAAAAATTGTAGCATTATAGTGAGCAAGGTGGCCTCTTTGAGTCCTAATTATGTGCTGGAGAGGAGCTGCGGGTTTAGAAGCTTTCCCATATTGTCCTTCCTGTGCAACTTAAACTCTTCAGTATGGTAATTATTTGTACATACAGCCAAGGCAACTCTTAAGAGACTTTTTAAACGGTAGAATTATTTATCTTTAATCCCAGGTATTTTAATCTTCACTAATATCGTCGTCTTACGCTTACAAATGGGGTTTTAAGGTGCAGTAATCTCAGTATTTCACTGCTTAGCCTTTGATTTGGTGGTTATCGTATCTTCTGAAAATTTCATGCTAAGTTTTAAGGAAGTCTCAGGGAACTGTAAGATTAGTGGTGTGATGTTTACTGGATGGGGAATATTTGAAGATTTGGACCATCTGCGTAAAGGTGTTGATGTTTCTCTGTAGCTGGTATGTTGAAGTCCTGTAGATCAATTCTGTTATATCAGAATATCAGATCAATTCTGTCAATAATCGTTTTTATTATTTTGGCACAAAGTCGGGAAGTCTAACCGTTTTTCTGGCTTGGTCTTCCAGCTACAGTTTTGACTTCCCTATAACAGGAACTGAATTTTGTGCGTTATAAACCACTAGAATAAATTTATTGCATGCAGAAGGTGGCACTGTCTACCCTTTAATCAAGTTCTTATACCTTTTATTTTGTAAACTTCAGTTAGGCAGAATTCTATATAATTGCTCTTCGCTGAGGCGTAACATTGCAAATATTAGGCCGTGTCATTCTAATGTGTTTTGGATGGCTAATCACAATTTTGTGCCTCAAACAAGGATTTTCCTGTGCATTTCTGTAGGCATCATAGAAGGTAGGGCTAGAAGGGGACCTTAAGAGGTCTCCCTACTTCGTTTCCTTACGGGATAGTGGGCTCAGCTGTGCTTTTACCATCCGAGGCAGCAGCTTTTCCAACCTGTTCCCAGAAGCCTAACAGCCGAGTTTCCTCAATAGCCGTAAGCAGCGTGTTCCAGCGTGCCAGTATCATTTCTGTGTTAGAGGGTTCCCCTTTCTTTTGGGCCTCAGCTCACCTTGTAACTGAAGCTACAGCTCCCGGTCCTACCCCAGTGGATGTGGAGAAGGGGCAGAGACCTGGGTGGCTCTGGTTTCACAAGTACCATTTGGAAGTTGCTCAGAGCTCTTGGCTGGTTAAATCTTTGAGAGATTCTTCCTGCTTTTCTCCTCCAAGGATATTGCTGCATACCGGGCCAAAGGGAAGGTTGATGCAGGCAAAAAAGTAGTTGCCAAGGCTGAGAAGAGCAAGAAGAAGAAGGAGGAGGAGGAAGATGAGGATGAAGATGAAGAGGATGAAGATGATGAAGAAGAGGAAGAGGAGGAGGATGAAGATGATGATGATGATGAATAAGTCTCTTTTAGAGCAATTTCTTTCTTGTCTATAAAGCATTTAACCCCCCTGTACACAACTCACTCCTTTTAAAGAAAAAAAATTGAAATGTAAGGCTGTGTAAGATTTGTTTTTAAACTGTACAGTGTCTCTTTTTTTGTATAGTTAACACACTACCGAATGTGTCTTTAGATAGCCCTGTCCTTAGTGGTATTTCAATGGCCACTAACCTTGCCTGGTACAGTGTGGGGGTTGTAAATTGGCATGGGAGTTTTAAAGCAGGTTCTTGTTGGTGCACAGCACAAATTAGTTATATACGGGGATGTAGTTCATTTTTCATCTTCAGTTGTCTCTGATGCATCATAAAAATAATTGTTGTTCTGTTAACTGAATACCACTCTGTAATTGCAAAAAGGAAAAAAAAAGTTGCAGCTGTTTTGTTGACATTCTGAATGCTTCTAAGTAAATACAATTTTTTTATTAGTATTGTTGTCCTTTTAATAGGTGCCCTTGAAAAATCATACTTTTTCTTTTCTCTCTCTCTCTCTTTTTTTTTTTTTTTTTTTTTTTTTTTGAGGGGAACTCATCTTTTGCTTTATTGAATGCCCGTTTGGGATCACGGGAATATTACAGTTTTCATCTTTCATATAACCAGCTGATAAACAAAGCTTTGATCTGCATACCCTGCATAATCATGATAGGGTAAGAAAAGAAATATATAGGCATATGATGAAAGGATATTCTTCCGTAACTGGAAACAAAACAAAAAAATTCAATCTCAACAAACTGATATTTGTTCAGATTTTTGTGAAATGTAATATTCTATTGAGTTGCATGAGTTTACCAGTCTTGGAGAGTTGAGAAGTATAGAGTTCAATTTTACAGAAATTAAATACTTCGGGGTGGGGCGGGGAGGGAGGGAATGTTAAATTTTGTCCTAGAAGGACCCATAGGAAGAGTGTATGTCCATCCGGTGTAGAGAAATTTACATGTGTGACTCCGTTACCATGTAATGGAAGTTGTATTTGTAAATCTCTGAACACTTGCAAGCGATGAGCGTACCTAAAATGTGTAAAGTTAAAAGCATGAAATTACCATATTATTTTTTGGTGACAGGTCTGGTGATGGCCACGGGCTTTATACCATGAAACTCTCCTGGTAGCAAATGGCCCACGAGAAATGATTTTTCTTTCTAAGATTTCTATAAATGGTACCATTATTATTTGTTAAATCTATGTAAATTCATATTTGTATTCTTGAAATTCTAGTTTTAGCCCTTTAAACAAAGTTGTATATTGTCTCAAATTGAAAATGAGATAAGATGTATTTTTCCTGTTAGGTTTTATACCGCACTCTTGATGTTTGCCCATTTTTAAGTTAAATATAGCTGTATGGAAAAGTACATTTTATTAAATTTTGCATTAAAAAGTGAAATGTTTATGGTATACCAACAATGTCTAATTTGGTCAAATATAGTTCTCTTCCAAAACCAAAGCTAAGGGTTTTTTTGCATATTTAGTAAAACTTCAAGTGCTGGCAACTGTAACTATTTTCACATATACCTGCTTACCAGTTTGGGGGACAATTTGGCAATTTTGTGGTTACAAAATTATGGTTCTCTTAAGTGCCAGTGTTTAAAAAAAAAAAAAAATAGCATTCTTGTAATTTTACACGCTTTTGTGATGGAGTATTGTTTTGTTATACAATTTTGACTTTCAGATTCTTATTTCAATTTGCATTTATGTATAACTTCAGGAGAAATATTGAACATCTGAATCCTGGATGATACTAATAAACTAATAATTGCAGAGGTTTTAAATACTTAGTTAAATGGCTCACTTAATATCCTAAGGGGTTTTTTTGTGTGTGTTGGTGTTTTTAGAGATGTACATACCTGCTTTCTGTTTCAAACAGAAGAACGATGCTGTTCATAAGGTCTCGATACAAAAAGTTCAGGACAGATAGATTTTTTTTTTTTTTCCCCCTCCTTCTTTAACTGGATATTACCCATTCAAATGCTCATATCTGATTACAAATAAATTTTCTGTGCTGAAGGCCTTTTTTGTTTCCCCAGGTCATCAGAGGAAAGTAGACACATTTCTTGTTCTTGGAACAAACATACTTAATGAGATCCCTATAATCTTGTGCCTTTGTTCTTGGTGCTTGATGTTGACAGAAGTAACCTAGAGGATTCGGCTGATCTTAAAAGATGAGTAGCAAGCGCTTACCCAGCAGCCAGGCATGGCGTTTGCCTTTGTCTTTGGGTTAGCACATTGATAACAAACAGAACGTGCTCAAGGCTGAAGAGGGTAGGTAATATAATAATTATAAATGCTACTTTCTGAGAAAAAGAACCTGTGGTACTACTCTGCAGAGGCTGATGGTGGTTGGGAGGTGTACCAAAGCCTCCAGAGCTCTCCAGGATGGCCACGGTTTTCTTGTGGGCAGTTGGTACGTGCCTGTAAATCCACTGAGCTTGCACACGTATATGGGATCGAAGTCTTCACTTGTGTCTTCTAGAAAACACTTTTGAAACTATGAAACCGCTATTTGTGGAAGGGAATACCATAGCTAGGCAGATTAATTCTCCTTTTAAAATAAAATAAGAGCTTCTGAGAGTTGTTGCTGGAAAGGACCTCCCTCTTCCCTGGCTGTGGTCCCCTGCAAGCTCCAGCAGTTAAATAATCCCTGTGGTCGAAACTCGGCCTGATTCTCGGCACTGACAGGTCAGACGTGACTACTACAAGATTACTTGATCTGAAGTCAGTTATTGCTGACACTTTTGCTTGAATCTGTCTCCCCGTGATCTTTGGAAGTTGGTGCTTGCTGAGGCATAATGAGCAGTGAAATTGCAACCATTTAGGCAGTGGTTCCCTACAAGGGAACTGGACAGCACTGGCATCGCTGTCAAAATGAAAAGCATTTCCTAAGGGCTTTAACCTTCAAATAAATACTTGATGTGGAGGGAGAAGAGGCTTTTCCTGTTCTAAACAAAAAAAATGGGAATTGCTTTGGAGAGAACTTTAATGTTAATAAGCAGTAGTTACAGTATCTTGAATGCTAAATGAAGCCTTACCAATTTTATGGTTGTTTATCTCAGTTGGTCCTGAAAGGAGCTGCATTGTGGCCACCTGCTTTCTAGGTTTGCTCTGTAATTTTAAACTAGTTTAACTAAATGTACAGGCAGCATTCATCCCTTCTGCCCTGCCTTCAATGATACCACCAGCTCTAGCAAAAAGTTGAGCTTGTTTTTAACAAAATGTTTCTGTCCAGGCAGACAGGCCCCTAGAAACCTGAAGTAACAGGTATCAGGTGGCTGAAAAGATTTCTGCAGCTTAATTAGGGTGGTGCTGGCACTGCTGAGACTGAGCCCCTTTACAGCGCCTTTTATCAGTGTAACAAGCCCAGCGTGAAGGAGGAAAGGCCGAGTAATAATAGCTGGGTTTAGGCTTGCTAGAAAGCGAGAAGATGGGTTTGAGTAACTCTGCCAGAAGAGGAGCTGGGCAGACTGCAGCAGCAGTATTAGGTTCTCTGGGTTGGTGATAAGCTGAGCTTGAAAAAAACCCTTCCTAATTCTTGCTAGTCTAAGGGTTAAACCTGCTAGTTAGAATAAACATTCCTGTTCTGCCTTCGCAGCTATGCCTGACAGAAGATGAATAAAGCTGATGTACCGCGTTGGGTTATAATGTTATTCAATACAGAGTCTGTAACAGAGACCTGGCAAAATACAAAGATAGTATTTAATACAAGAGGTGATTAATTTTCACCATTTCCAGGCTCTGCCAGTAGTAGCTGACCAGATGCAGGCTTTTAGGACGCAAACGTACCGATCGTTCTATTAATAACAGCAAAATGCCAGGTATTTTCAAACAATGTTCCGTCGTTATATTCTTTAGCTTACCATCACGCTGTACTTGACTACAAACTCCGCATTTTTTTGGGGCTGCTTTAGAAGAAAGTAACAGTGTGTGACATTTTACTTTTGCAGGCTGCAATAGACATTATTTTAGCCCTGAAATATATTAAGGGACGTTTTATAAATGAGATAGTCCAATGCAGTCCCTAAATGTGGGTGTTTATCAATAATCTTTTTGCCAGACTTGGCTACTGGATTGCACCCTACATCTGAAGAACACTTTGAGATGGTATTAATTTAGTGTAGAATATGTTCACTTTAAATTAACACCATCCTTTATTCCAAAATAATGTACTTGTAGGCAAGCTGTCAGATTTTTTTTCCAATGTTTGAGTAAAAAAATAGGAAAAGTAAATCTCCGAGAGTTTTGTATCGTTTTGCAGAAGTTGTCTTATATTTTTATTTTGTATATGTTGTGCCCCAGCTTTTCTTTTGACAGTACTTCAAGCAGAAAAACAAAGATGGATTTTTTCCCCCCAATGAATTTATTATTAAGAATGCAGGTCAGATTGCTCTTACAGCTGCTTTGTGCTGTTGAAAAATACAGTGTGGCTTCTGCTTCGAGAGCACCTAATTTTGAAATCCATCTTGCTGAAGTGATCGCTGTTAGAGGTGACCTGCAAGAGAGAAAAGCCTTCCCTTTTGCTACGTTATGATGGAATAAAAGACTTAAGCTATAAATTAGCTTTGTCTACCTGTTTGCTACATCAGAAGCTCAAGCCTTCCCTGCATCAGGAGTGCTTGAGATCAAGCTAAGCGGTGAGATGGCAGAGCAGTTGCAGAGTGAGCAAGCCAGGCAAGTGTGGGTTTTTTAGCTACACTTTTTAAAATCTTGCTTATATTGTTACAGCATGTTTGACTTAAATGATGGGCATTTGGCACAAAGGAAGTTCATCCTAATGCTTCCAGCAGCCTTTCAGCTATTAAGGCAGCAAAAGCTCAAATCGCACATTTCTGACCTCCTAAAAGTTCTTCAATAAAAACAGGAAAGACCAAACGCTACAGCTTGAATGCCTGGAAAGGACCCAGCTCCCCTCACACCTTACAGCAGCAAGAGGTCACCACTTAAGTGCTCTTTGCAAGACGCCGTTCAAAAAATTAGGCTTATCGAGGGGAAACCAAGAACATGTGCTGCGATGTTTGGCGAGTGCATTTGTTATTGAGACTAAAAACGTTTTCGAAGAAATGTCTGGGATGCGCGACATCCCTGACACCCCCCTGCTCCTTCGCAAACCGAACCGCAAGAAAGCAACGCAAATAATGCTCTTCTGGGAAGAAAGTCTCCCTCGCCAAAGTGCTGGGGTTGACCACACTCTTCCTCAGCCTGCCCATGGGGAAAATGCCTGTCCCCTAAACTAACACCAGCCAGCGGTACTGCAGATGATGCAGGATTGCAGCAGTGCGAGGGTACCGATGGCAGCTGCGGGGACACCGGCAGCCCCCTCCTTGCTGCTGGCTCGCTCCTGGCGCTGGGGAGACGTCGGGCCTGAAAACTGCCGGGAGGAAGGACGGCGTTGAAAGGCTGGCAGGCTCCTGCCCATGGCCGCGTGATGCAGAGCGTAAGTGGCGGGTCGCGCCGGGGCGAGGGGCTCACGCCCGGGTTTGAAATGGAGATGCAAAGGGAGTGGGGCGGCAGGCTGCAGATAGGGATCACAGGCACCAGCCCCTGTGAGGACTCAGCTACACAGTAAAAAGCAAAATTACAGTGCTCTTTTTATAAAAAAAACCTCTGAAATTTGTGTGGTGATGATTCCTAGAAGAGATAACTTTCTTGCAAAATGTGTGTTAGTAAATGATTGAATAACAGTGACTCATGTTTTATTATCAGACTTGACTGTAGCGGCGCTTATGCTCATTTTAGTTCTGTTGACACACGTTTCTACTGACACCTTCCAATAAGGAAGATGCCACGAACAAGCACTATATTGTAAAACCAATACTGGAAAATGCAGGTGAGGATTGATCACAGCGTGAGCCCCTCGGCACAGGAGCAGCTTCAACGGCAGGTTTCGGGGACAGGAGGGTTTGTTTTTGCTATACCAGCCACCGATGGCAAAGTGCTGGTGGGTTTCTGCTCGTGGGGGCTGATGGGCACAGCACCCGCCCGGGCGTTTGGGCATTTCGCAGGACTCGACCTTTGGGTCCTGCCTGGGATTGATGGCTTGTCC
>NW_009188824.1:11332-13262 GCF_000690835.1 Fulmarus glacialis
CTTTGAGGTGGAAGAAGGAAATGATCTATTTTTGGGGAGCATCTGTACCAGATGTTCAGCGACGTTGATGCTGTTTCGGGTGCTGCGTGCTCTGCCTCTGCGCAGGAGCCCCCGGGCTCTGCCTCCCTGCCTGTGCCCGGGGGCCACCCGGCGGTGCCTGCCCCCTCTTCCTGCCTTGCCCGGCACCCACCGCTGCCAGCCCTGCTCCTGGGGGTAGGAGCGAGTCCACCTACCCCTGGCTGCTGGGGGCTGGATCCAGGCTCTCCAGGTTGGACAGCAGGGTTGTCCTGCTGCCCCACCACCCCCAGGCAATTGATGCCATTCCTGTGGTGCCAAGGGTGGTCGGGGACACCCACCAAAGCACCCGTAATGCCGGGAGCAGCTCCCGCCTTCCACAGACCCACAAAATGGGGTAAAAACCATAATGTGGGTGCTGCCATGGGGTGCAGCATCCTCAGGATGTGCTACCACCTGGGATCGATGTCCCTCGTCCGCCGGCCTCGATGCTCCTCTTTGAGTCCCCTCTTCCTACTGACATGGGTTTTTCTTTCCATCGGAATCATTTAACATGACTTTGGAGCACAATGGAGCTGTGATTTTTTTCGAAGCCACCAGCCTGCAGGAAACAGAAGGTCTCTGAATAAAAGGGAGGCTCTTGTTACAACTTCCCTCTTATTTACTGTTCCCAGTAGCAGAGAAGTAAAAAGACAATGAATGAAATGGAGGATTAATCACGCGTAGCGCTGAAATAGAAACACGGAGATTGCAAGTCCCAGAGCACCGCTCCGAGCCATGGCTCGTACCCACGGCGTACAGAAACCTCACAGCATCAAGACATCTTGGGTTTAATGAGAACAAGCAAAAAGCAGAGGAGACTCGACAGGCGGATTTTCAAAGGCAAACATGCAAAATGAGAATTTTATGTGGACTTTTCTCTGTCAGTTCAAGTTGATATCCAGAGTGCTTAATCAGCAGCCCACGACTTTTGCAGAGGAAACTCCCTTTTTTTTCCCATTTTTCTGCATTAATTTTAAAACAATAAAAGTTCAAGACAACTCCACCGTCCCACAGAAGACTTTTAAAAATGCTTCAGAGAGAAAGTACCGCGCTGCTCGGTGTGTAGCTTTGCTCCAAAAAGGGGTTGTGGGCATTAGGCTCGCGCCCTTTTTCTGTTGCTTTTGGGTTTGGTATCCAAGCACTGATAGATTACTAATTGTGTTCCTTATTTATTTTTATTTTTTTAATTAGACATTTACCCATATTTGGTTTCCAGCTGTAGATTTAAAATATTCACACCAGCTGTTGCAAAGGTGTTGAGCACCTCAAATTAATTGGTAATAAATTAACCTTGGGAGAAGCCGTGGCAGAGCCGTGGCTTCAAGGAGGCTGTTCGTGTGAGGCAGATTGTGCGCAGCTTTGTGAAGGTCTTTAGTTAAGCAAAACGTAGGAAAGACACGCGGAAACAGGGATATGTAACACGATTGTCATTGCCTGAAATGTCTTTAAAAAAGACATTTAAAAGTTGGTTTGTGTATCTGAATATCTGTGCCACGTAAGTACGAACGATTTTTCTGGCCTTTGGATGCTGCATTGAACGTGAGGATTGAGGTGAAATGGAGAACATTGTTGTAAAACTGACAGGGAAGTTGCTCCCGATCCTTATTCAAAAACTCAAACAAAACTCTGAACTGTTCCTTTTACAGTTCTCTTTAGAAAACATATATGAAAAAGTTAATGAAAATTGATTTGGGCCACCTGCAATAATAAAATTGAAGTGACCTAAGTCTGAAAATACCATGAATATGAAAAGCTGGAGCGTGTGATACAATTAAGGTAAAACCCAAACCCAACCCATCTGTGTTAACACAAGACTTGGAGGATTATATGAATAAAAGTCTAGATAGCCGAAGCTGCGGTGCTGCTTAACCGG
>NW_009188825.1:0-6341 GCF_000690835.1 Fulmarus glacialis
GGATTTAACTCTGTTCACCACAAGTCTCTCCTTTTGTTTTGAAGCAGAATGACCTTCTGCCTGTTCTGTTGGATGTTTCCTCCATCTCATTTAGGAAAAGACCCTGAGCAGTTACTCCTTGCTCATCCTTTTCTATGTCACTTACGTTGTTTCAGAGCCATATCATGTAGGAGACTTCAGTCTTACCTTCCCCAGAATGAAGTGTCCTAGTTTTATTAGGTGCTTGCCATAAAGAAGATATTCTACACCTCCTCTCATCTTTGGCTGTGCCCTCATTATCAAACAGCATGGTGGATTAGGATGGGATTTGTAGAGTGAATTAGGACTCAATGCCTGTGCTTATCTGCATTTCACAGAAGTCTGCGTCAGCTGATTTTAGCCTAGTCCTGTGGGCTGGGTGCTAGTTAGCATTTGGTGTGGTAGTAGTAGTCTCCTTGTTTAGATTCACTCAGAGAATCTGGCTCACGTAGCCCAAGAAGGCTCTGAGATGAGAATTGCAGTGCGCGAAGCAGCAGTGATTGGCAGGTGAGTTTCAAAAGTGCACTTCTGATCTGAGCCAAAATGTTGGTGTAGGTGCATTCCACGATGATCTCCTGCACCTTGTCTGGATCTTCAGATTCCCTTTGAGACTTGGGGACCAGAACTGCATCTGCCATTCGGGATTCAGTCAGTGTCATGGTATCTTCTGACTTTGTTCTTTAGCCCTGTACTAACAACACCTAACACTTGATTTGCTTTCTGATAGCTGCTGAGCGCTGAGGTGGCATCTCGATGAAACGGCCACCATCAAGACTTAGCTTCTGAGTCGTGGTACGAGTCTTTTTCTGTGAATGTTAAGTTAGATGGTCCTTCCCTTGTGCATTGCTTATTACTTACGTCCACTGAACTTCATCTGCTGTTTTATTACCCAGCCTCTTGGTTTATAAGCCATGTTACTTAAAATGCCAGCTGTTCATCCCTTAATTGTAGCATCTGATTCTTTAGCTCTTTCTCCTCGTCTTCCACTTTGCCTAAAGAGAGCTGGTTTCCATTATGGCTTTTGCTCACTTCTCACAATTCCAACAGAAAATAGTTTTCTTTTTTAAACTTGCATTGCAGATCCCTCCTGGATTGAAATAGCAAACATGACTGTCTATATGCGTTTGATTTTTATTACTTGGAGTAAGCTTGATTCTTATTGCTAGTGCTGAAGGGCAGAGCAAGGATGGGAAGACCTAAAAAAATTCATTATTGATTCTGACTGGTGTTGTAAAAGCAGAATAGTCAAAGGTCTTGGATCTGAAATCAGCTGCCTGGAATGCAATAAACTGACCACATCAGTCATAGCTAAGTTTGTAATATAACTAATTGATGGCGAGATCCAGATCTTTGTGTGATCTGTTGCAGTCAGGCATTCTTGGTGTGTACTTCATTAATTAAATGAAAAAATTTCAAAGCGTATTTGAGTTTAGTTGGACATTGATACCAGACTTAGGCAGGGGAAGAGGACAGAACAGAGCATCTACCTGAATGATGTTCAAGATTAATAGTACACCAGTAAAGAAGTTAGTAAGAAAGCTAGGATCCTGAGTGCAGCAATATAACAAAATACAACAGAAACAGTCTTCTGTGTCTAACGCCATAATCTTGTGTGGGTAGACATTGACTGGTTGTAGTTTGCTCCAAATAAAAAGTATGAAGCAGAATATCTTTTTGACACTACTATGAATTTATCCCAGTGTTGCCTTTGCATTAGCAGCTGGTGTGATGCCTCTCCCAGTGTAGAGAGCAGGTACAGTTCTTGTCAACATCTCTGCTTTTCTGTACTGTACTAGTCAACTCTGCCTCAAATTTATATGTGTAGTTTTCATTGCAGTTACATTCTCTGAACTACTTAAAGTGAATGCATAAAACAAGAACAGTGGGCTGATAGAGCTGAAATATTTCTGCATTTCTGAGAAGCTGGTATGTAGAATAGCGAGGTAAGAAGATGTGTCTACAGACACAAAAATCCACAAACTTTAAGTTGTGACAGGGTATGTGCTCTGTGCTGTAACCCACTCCATGGGTGTTATTAGTGCAGAACTTGAGCAGCTTGCCTTGATTTTAGCTGCTGTGTTAAATATGGTAAACATAGGAGATCGTGGGTTTTGAGGTTGGGGTTTTGAATTTGGGGTTTGGTGGGTTAGAAAGTGCAGGCCATCCGCTGGAAACTTAGCCAGAAGTTTCCAGTCTGCTTTCAGTTTGACTATGTTGAACTTGCAGAAGATGTCAGTTATCCGATTGACATGTAAGACTGGAAATAAAAACTTCCTTAAGCTTTTGACAGTCCATTTTTATTGCTTGATGCAAGTACCCTGAGGGATGGGGACAGTTTGGCTTCTTTCCATAAGCACTGTTTTAGAGCCATTCAGCAGCAGTGATCAGAGGTGTCCGGTTCTATTTAGCATGCACAGAAATGTGTAGAGGGCGCTCATTTTAAGTCTATTCTGTACCCCATCAATTTCTAATGCATATAGCTACCTTTTCATACACACACCAGTAACTCGGACATGTACTAGCATAAACTTCGTCAGAAATTCTAGTTTGGCTAGTGTGGAATGCGAACCCAGAGCCCCACTGTGTACAACATGCTCTTGTACAATAAAATCCCTTGTTACTACATTTGGAAACGATAAATCATGTTACATAAAGTAGCTTGACAGGTCCTATTTCAATGGGAATTTTAATGCTTTCATATTAACATTCTGACTGTGTCCTTGACTGTCTGGATTGCATTAGAGGTGCTTGGCAGCAAATGGAGAAAAACCATTGGGGGCTGGTTTCAGAGCAGGCGTTCCAGGCATAGATTGTTTCAGCTGATTTTTTTCCAGTTTCCATCTTCTGTTTGGCTTCAAGTGGTTTAGTACTATAGCTGGGTGTGTTTGGGGGTCGGGGTTGTATTTCTTTTAATGTTAGATTTTAATCTAATTTACAATTGTATAGCACAACGTGAAGGTAAGTGAGGTGGTTGAACCCCAGGTTGCTGCACTACAGTGCCAATAGGAGCTCTTGCTTGCTGGCTGGTGTGGTTTGGCTCTCAGGATATCTGAAGTAGGTCTCAGCACTTCTGGTTTTAGACTTGCTGGTCTCATAATTTGCTAAATGCTTGTTTTGCACCCTGTTTCTGTGTTTAGTGCACTTACGGAAAGGTACTACTCCAAACAAGTACTGTTTCCTCAATCTTAATTGCAGTATTTTGCTTTTCTTCCCTAAGCTTTTTTGAGCATCTCTGATGCTTGAAAATGAATGGACAAGAAGGTGCCTAGCTTATCTATTCAATATCTTTTGGGAGAAATAATTTTGTCTTCAGAACTACCAGTGAAGGGTATTTCTACTCCTGACACTTCCAATTTACAGAATGGAGATGTGTTTTCATTAAGAATTTGCCTATTAATAATGTAGATCCGCAGCTTTGTATTCCTATCAAGGAACCAAGCTTGGGAAGGAATGCGTGTGAATTTTCACATGATTGTAAAACTTACTTACAGCAAGTATCTATATATTTGAAAGGGCTCTTGCATAGCCCTTTTAATGAAAGTAACTGCTTCTGTGGAAATAGATGTGAATTAAAATGGCAGACTGATCCATATTTATGATAAAGATGCTGATAAAAATCCTGCCTTGAGATAATCTGTGCTTTCTTTTTTAATATTGTTTCTGTCAGTTTAAGATGCTTGAATGCTGACGTGATGGACTTGGTTTGAAAGCCTGGATGGATTTTCCTGTCATGGACATTGCTGTTCAGTAAAGAGAGCTATGCTGTTATGCTGGGCACTAATTTCCATAGACATTATCAGTTTGACAAAGATGCTGCTTTTAAAAACAAAACATTCCTGAAGTGATACAGTTTTTAAGTTTAATGCTTACAGGCTGACACAGAGTAAATAATTCAGCATAGTTGGAGTGAAGCCTGGTGCAGATGATGAGAATTTCACACTGCATCAGTCGGGCATTTTCGGGCCATGGAAACGAGCGTCCAGGTTGCTTACCCAACATCATCCTGGTTTGGGACTTAGCTCGGGGTATGTTTTCAGAAGACATTCTGGGAACTTTTATTTCTTAGGTAGTAATACAAGGGCCTATGGAAATAAACGGAAGCCAGCTCATGCAAAGCTTTGTCAGCCCCATGAGCTTTGGGTTTTAAAGCTCTTCAGAGCTCCCTGTCATCCCAGCGGTTACTCTGAGCTCATCCTGAAGCATACGTGGAATTGCTGGTTTGGAGATCCCAAACAACTGCTGCCATGAGGGTGCTCAGCCCCAGAGGGGAGGGAGGGCAGCACACCTGGGTTCCAGTTGTTTTGTCATGGCTGGTGGTAAACATCAGTGCAGCCAGCCTCTGCTGAGGCTACCAGTTCATTTTTGTAAGTGGCACAACTTGAAAGTCCTGAATACTTTTTCAGGCCCAAGGCAGTGTTTGTGCTATGCAGTGAGAATGCATTTCTTAAAGAAGCTGGCTTAATGCCTACTTAAACCCAACAAAGCCCAACACACACCTGAAGTCTAGTTCCAGCACAAGCTTGGTGGTCTACTGAAATCTTAAATCATTGCTCTTCTCCATCCACTACCTTCAGCCTTTGCTGCTTGTTTGGCGCAAAATTGCTAGTAATAACTCTTGAATAGATTTGACAGTAGCTGGGACTTAGTCTAAACTGTCTTGTATAGCAGTACTCAATCTTGCAGTCTTCCCATGCTTTTCAGCATTTTTGTTGTAGACTCTTAATGTATGTAAAAGAAGGAAGGTTGCTGCCCTTACCTACAATGCTTACTCCATTCATGTGTGCAGCAGAATTGAAGTCTAATGCTATCTCTAAACTTGAGAATTGAGTCCTGTAGATACCTTGTATGGCAGCGAAGGCTTACATCCTACCTGATCCCTCCTTCCCTCCTCTACCCCTTTAGGTTTGTATTGATGAAACGTCTATTTTTGCTTTCTTGTTAGACATATGTCTATCTCCAATGTTAACACATATCTAATATCTTCTATACTACATTATAAATCCAGACCTTTCTTAACCTAACGTTGGTCAAATAACATTTAAGATTGGTGGAAGGAAGACCTGAAATAATAAGGTGTGCGCACTTGTTTGATATGGTGGTTGGCATTTAGCAGCATTTTACTTTTGTTGAGCTGTGAACCATTTTACATAAATATGCTGTAACGCTATGCATGGATTCTGCTTTAAAATTCTGTGTTTTGTGACTTAATTCATTTGAATTCTACCGTTTTGTAGGAAAATGTTAGAACTTTATCTGCCTATGTTAGATTAAATACATAGTCACCCCTAATGAAGCTCCATTTGGTGATACTTGAGTACTCTTTCAAAGCCAACATCAAGGAGTATAGATGGAACAGAGCATGTAAGTTTGCACAGTGACTACTGATCTGTAGATAAACAGTCTTTTAGCCTCCAGCAGGATCATGCTCTCAGTGTGCAGAAGTATTACACACACAACTGGGCTTTTGAATTTCTCTTGTTGGAGGAAAGGGATGATGGAATTACTACAAAGTTGGAATACTACAGTTCTTGCATTACAGTGAAAGACTTGCATTTCAAGTCCTGGACTTCCCCTTTTTTCTTTAGCCTTGATCTAATACAAACTCTGGATTAAGTTCCTTAAGTCTTTCCGCAAGATGGGATTCGGAAGATAACAAAGTGAGAGAAGGAGGACAGTTGCCATCTATGTACACACGTGTCCGTGTTACTGTCTGGTACCGCTTATACCGTCTCCAGTTCTCCGAGGATATGCAAATCCTGTTGTGCTCTATTTTTTTTTTTTTGCTTTGCAATATCTCTTTACCTTTTTTTATAGATCCCGATGCAAGCAGTAGAGATCTTGATGGGAAACCAGAATTTCTATTCTACATTGGGTGTTTAATATCTAGACTGTGCTCTTTGTTTAACCTGTTTTATCCTGTGTGAGAAAGCTGATGTTCTGTAATGCTCATAATGTGTCCCGGAGCTTTAGACCTACTTTGTCCCAGAAAGTCAACTGAATCAATACAGAATAATTAGTGTTTGTGGCTTATCCAAGTAGTGGCAGCCCTCTTGAATGACTTAATCCTTCTCATGTCTGAGGAAAGGATGAGGGTTAAGCTGATTCTTGGAAAGCTGTTGAAATAGAGGAGAAAATGTGGGCTTCTTTCTGGTCTGCACAGGGACGTGTTTCTTCAGCAGAAAAAAAAAGGGACAGGAGTTAGAGGCAAACGGGCAGAGGAAAAACAGAGCAGAGCCAACTTCTGTGTGCCAGGGTTAAAAATCTTCTGCTCAAAGCTATTTGAAAAGACTTACTTCATGACTTTGGAGACTGTATACTCAAAA
>NW_009188825.1:6378-30682 GCF_000690835.1 Fulmarus glacialis
CTTTACAATAACAGCAACAAACCTGTAGGCTCTCAGGCCAAGAACTTCCTTGTAAAGGTGTGCTAAAAGATGCATTTTCCTCAGTGCCAATTAAAAAAAGTTTTCCCTGGGCATCAGGCCATAAGGGGAAAACCAGGGCATTTGCAAAATAAGCATTAGTCAGTGAAAAGGCAAAGTTGCACAGTTCTGAGCATGCTTTCACAAATAACTATGCCTTTCATAAATTGAGTGTATTTTTCTTTAATGTCTGTATGTTTCAGACTGAATGCAAATGTTGCGTGATGTGCAGCCGTTCGTGGATTACTGACTCATACTGCATGTATGCTAACCTTTGACTGTCAAGGAAAAAGGTCTTTGCTATTCATTGGGTGCTTTACTGCTGCCATATGTGGCCAGGAAAAAAAAAAATTGCTTCTCAGCTCAGAATCTCTTCTGTATGCCTGAGGTGCTGTCATCTGTGGTTTACTCAATATGATAACTTGAATTGACATTATCAGTTACTCTATGAAACCTGCAGAAAGAACTTGGAAAATGAAGCCTGATAGCTCTTCAAAAAAGATTAAAAGGCTTTGAAAACAAAAGGTTCTTGGTTTAGAAACTGTTTAACTTTGTAGCTATGGTATCTTCAGAGCTATGTATCTCTGTGGAGCAAGGGAAACATGGGTGATGTGGGAGTGTGCGGTGGAATAACTGGAGAGAGATGAGATACAGTTCTTGTGGATGCAAACAAGTTAGTCTTGGTGGTTGCAGACCGATTTACTAGCTCGGCTAGGCTAAGGTGTTCAGGCAGCAGGCGGGTGCTCTTGGGGGGGGTTCTCTGGCCACCTAGCCCTTTCTGCTTCTTGCTTGCTCCAGGTTTTCCTTCTAGCTTGCCTTTCATCTGCTGCATTTTAGGGAATATATTTTGATCTCATATTTAAAAGATGGACTCCTTAAAAAAAAAAAGTCCTTTTTATTGTCTTTGTGTAAAGTTGATTGAATTTTAGACTAAGGTTCCCACATACAAGCGAGGCAGGCACCTTTTTGTTTTGTGTTTGTTTTGTGTGTGGGTGTTTTGTGTGGATTTTTTTGTTGTGTGGTTTTGTTTGTTTTTTTGGTTTTTGTGGGGGTTGTTTTGTTTGGTTTTTTAATAATGACAGATCAAGATTTGTCCATGCAGTGTGAGGCGGCAGTTTGGGGCAGTCAGGGCATTTACTATCTTAAACTGTTCAAGACTTCAAATAATTCTGATACTGTGGGGTTTTTTTTTGTTGTCTTGATGTATGAATGTAGTTGCATAATTTCTCTCAAAATTAAAAGAAATACACACAGAAATATTAAAGAATGCTGGAGATCCTGAAGTATCTTCCTGTGACTTCTTTGAGGCATCCCTCATTATGTGCTTGAGACTTATCTGTATTCTGAAGTTTCTTTTCTTTCCTGATATCAGCTTGTGACCATTTTTATTGACAGGTTTCAGGTTCATTCCAGATGTTAATTAGCAACATTGGTATATGATGCATTTAGAAAATCCTGTTTTCTGAGTAGGAAGATAACCCTGGGACTTGTTTGTAGCACACATCGTCTGTCCTGTGTCTAGTGTTGGAAGGTCTTGATGGACGTTTCTCCTTTTCAAGCTTTCCAGCAGCTGAATTACAGCTGTGGACGTCAGTGGTGGCCCAAATCATATATCTCCATTTACATGCTATCCCCACATTTTTTAATCTAATACTGTGCATTGCTTTTAAGTATGCATTAATTTTATTCAAAACATCTTAACTAAACCCCAGCGATTAATTCTACTTGTGTAGAGGTTGAGCAACTGGCTATGTTATATTGCCTAGGTGGCTTCTGTGTCTGTGGCTTCAATTTAATTTCCCTTTTTTCACAGGATTCAAAGGTGTGTATCTTCCCCACCTCACCAGTCAGCTTCTTAGACTGTGCGGGGAAAAATCTGTAATGTGGGGCTTGCTTGCTCTTCCCTGCTATGCTTTTGAACCTCTCCTTTGAGGACTATCTTTATTGAGTCATTTCAGGGGAAGAAGGTGACATGAGAGCTCTGATGTCAAGTACAAAATAAGACTGCAGCTATATCATTTGAAACTGTTCCCTTTAAATGCCAAATTGTGAATTTCCTTAGAGGCAGAATGAGTTTTTGGGCACCTCTCCAGGAGTCAAAGAATACCAATTCTAGAGGTCACTGGACTGAAAAAAGCCAAGAAAATTAGAAGTTAATGCAAAAATAACTGAAATGTTTAAAAAAGAAAAAAGTTGAAAGCCTTTGCTGGGTTCTTGTACCTGAGCAGTTGACCCCTTTGGAGCTAATGGCCTACAAGATGGTCGCGTTTCTTCCAGTGGGATCTTTTAATTGAGGAAGGCAGGTCTTCACAAACTTAAAAGTTTATGTTCTTGTGTTGTGAGATCTGGTTTAAAGCAGGCTTGGCTCTCTTGTAGTTGTGGGTAAGATTGCTGCCCAAGCTTGCCTGGGTATGGTGGTCTCCTGCTCATCTCCCACTTCTGTTGTCATACAGCTTTTCTCACCCCGAAAGGCTGCTCCTGTGTATGCAGATGCTATGGGACTCAACTATGGGAGCTGTGAATACAACAAATAAGGAGATCCTACGAGGAATATGTGCATAGAGAAAAAGGTAGTAATTAAGCAGCAAATATTCATGTCCTGATAATCCCCCATACGCTATCGTGAAGACTTACAGAGAATGTAAAACTGGCTTTTTGGTGACAGGTGGTGAAATCTCCAAAATTCCTCTAAATTTTTATCCTCAATCAGTTTTGTAGTGCTGTGAAAACATCTTCCCCTGCCCCCCCCCTCCTTCCCCTGCCAAAGAAACAAGCAAACAAACAAAAACCCCCAAACAAAAATCAAACAAACATAGGTACTCTCAGCTGGAGTTTAGGAAATGATTTTGAAAGAGCAGGACTATATCAAGTACACAGGGACTCGTATCCCTTGGGAGTATTCCTGATGTCATTTCCAGTAGATGAATTAATTTATTTTATGCATTTTGTAAACGTGCTCTATGACTTTGGTTATATTACCCACTCCTGGAGCAGTGCCTATGTAAAGGGAAGGGTGTTTTCCGTACTGTACTGCAGTGAAGTGTATGTTCAGTTAAAGCTTATTTCTTGGTGTAAAACTGAATTTAACCAGCTGGGTTTTTCAGATCACTGTCAGCCTTAAGTACATTCAATTTCCCTGTTTCTCTGTGCCAGATTGTACAGATCTGTACATTAATTCTGTTTGTTTTGAATAGCTGCTGCTTTATCATCTATCTAATGCTAATTTAAGTCCTCTATCTAATGATTTCTTTACAAGTAGGGGCTGATACAATAAAAATGTGAAATACCTCTGCATCCCATAGCTGTCTGCTTTGCTTTACTTCCTTTCTCTGAACGTTTACCATAGGTGATGCTACCTTCCCGCTCCACCTCAAATGTGCTGCCTGTTCCTAAATGGTTTATTTCCTTTGACATTCGTTTTCTTTTGAAGAAGGGCAGCCACTTTGTACGTGTCAGGCTTGTGCTGGAATTTTAAATACTTTAATGCATTCTCATTATCTGCAAGGGTGGCTGGCTAATTAGTTAGCTTAGTAAATAATGGCTTGATAGTGTCTCTGTAAAGGATGACGTTATGCATGCCACATTTTTAGTGACTTTTTAATCCTGCATGGTTTCTCGGTGAGTCACTTGCTTTAAGTAGACGGAGATGATGTGAATAAGGTTGGTGGCTTTCTCTAACTGCAACCAGTGGTGTCAACCTCGCAGACAGCGAGGGCATTCTTGTTTCAAGCAATTCTGTCTTCTGTGGAGGCAAGTGAAGTTACTGAGATGCACGTGTGGGAGGGAGAGGAGATACTTCTGCTTTTTGGTGCTGGTAAGGCTAGAGGTGTTTGGTAGCTCGTCCCTCTACAGTTAGTCAACTTTTGATGCTGTTTCCAGTTTTCAATGCCTTTTGCTTCCTGTTGAAGGCAACTTCATATCTAGGTTTTTTGTTGCTATATTACAGGTTAAGGCTATTGAATCCTTTCCTACAGGAAGTACTTAAAAATCTGTCACAAACTAAAGCTATTTATATTTCTAATAATAAAAAAGGATACATTAATTCTATCTTTGAATGTCTTATGACTGTATTGGTAGGATTGTTTTATTATCTGTTTCTCCGAGCTGTCTTGCCAGGAGTTAGGTGGCTTTATTCCCAGATTTATAATGCATTCTCTTCTTCTTAGAGGGGGCATATGCTGTCTTGGCTCACTCTTTTTAATTTGAGTTTTGCAGGGGTCTGTGTTGTTCCAGTTTTAGTTGTTCTATTTCTAAAGTCTTTCACATGCATGCGAAATACGATAAAACCGAAAATATTTCAAGGCTCTTACAATTACTGCGGGTGTAAACTTCAGCCTGCTTTTCATATCTCTGGATATATCTATTAGTTCATCTAACTTGCAAAGGAAAAACTTGAGATATTCTTTAGATAAGGTTAGTAATTAACACCAAATTGAAAAATCAAGCCTGTGAAGGCAGCTCCACAGAAGCAGATTACTCACCAGCCCCAGCAGCTGTCTCATGGCTCCTGCAGAAGCGTTTTGTCCCTCTGATTTGGTATTCTGAGATGTTCCCCCATCCATTCTCCTACTCCCATCTACCCAGCCATACTGAAAGTGAGATGAATTGACCTGTAACCAAGCTTAACTAGTTGCCATTCAACAAAATAGCTGGTGAGGAAACAGCTGTAAGTATTGACAAAATATTGTGCTGCCCTCCTTGACCTCCTCAGTTGTCATTCACGAGCAGCCTGGATGAGGCCTCACCTGGTTGCAGAGCAATCAGGGGTGATCCAGCATTGTTTTCACCTGCATGCTGCATGAAGAAACACTGTGGGTTTAAAATAGAGCTTTTATCAGCAATTCTGATACATCTCTGGGGTCTGTGTAGACTCACGTCGTAAGACTGCAGAGGCTGTTTATTGCAGCATGGTGCTGACTCGCTGCTTTCCCATTGCGTGTTTTCTTCTGCTCTCTGCTGGGTTGGGTGGGAGCTGGGCTTGGGGCTGTGGTCCAGGATGGCCCAGGAGGAGACACCTGCCCGGTCAGCCCTTGCGCTGCGGAGGCGCAACCGGCCGCAGCGGAGCAGCCTGGGCCTGGGTTGCTGGAGTCCTGAGCCCCCGCTCCGGCACGTACCCTGCCTGCTCACGGTGGGGAGGGAAGAGAAGAGGAATACAAGCTTGCAAACTCCTCAAGGAGTAGGATGCCAGACCCACTGCAAAATAACCTCTTTACATCTGGAGTTTTGTAAAATAGAACCTAGGCACTCTTCTGCCTCCCATCTGTTGACTAGGCATGAACTGCCATCTCATGGAGGTCTCTGGGGAGGAAGTGTGCTGCTTGAAGGGTGGGTGGGGACCTGGCAAACTTAACCAGGTACAAGTTAGAGCCATTCAACCTGACTCTCAGAGCTCAACTGGAAAACATGTTCAAGGTAACAAGAAACATAAACTACTTAGATTTTGCAAAAGATTTTAGGTATGTTTGCTTTGTTAATGCTGGGTCCAAGCCTGGCTTGTAGAGTCCTAACTTTGCCCCAGCATCATGATTTAATGGAAACTAGGAAAATTCAGTTCAATGAACAATCAGTTTTAGCATATGATGTTTTATTGCCAATTTCAGTTTCCTTTTGAGCTCTTAAGGAAAAGATACATGTTGTTGCAGGATGATTTTTCTTGGCACCCTGGCACTTTCCTACCATTACTTATCTGTATGAATAGATATTTTTGCCTCAGTGGTGGAAATGTGCTGCAGAGTTATAGAACCTGTGTGCTCTATATCATAAAACCTATGCTGTTAACTTCTTCAGATATTAGAATAAGCCATAAGAGACCACCGGTAGCTCCATTACCTGGTAGTGGTACAAAAGTAGTACAAAATGTTGGAGAACCTGTTGTTTTCCAGACCAGACAGACATCTCTCTTCATCTCTTCCCCTCCTCCCCCACATCACAGTTGAAAATAATAAAAAAATTACTTTGTGCTGTTGCAATACCACTTTTCCTCCTCAAGAAATAATACATTGATAGCACTAGACAGTAATTTTAGAGGTTTGATTTCACAATTGCTTAAAAGAGGACTTGCCTGATTACTGTTGCCTGTGAAGATATTTGAATGAAATTGCTAGTTACCCCTGCAGCTGAAGCACCAGGGGTGTGTGAATGTATGTATGCATATGCAAGTTAGTTAGTAACTGGGTTCTTGCATGGGCTGGGGGTGGAATTTATCACTTCATATGGTCGAGATTCAATTGTACTTAAGATGTGAACTGCTTACAAACCAGTCCCAGCGTCTGCTAACCGGATCCAGCATTTTCTGCTGCTCCCAGCATTGCCCTCGAGTGGGAATTCTGGAGAAAGTTACAGGGATTAGGAATGGGTTTTAGCCTGGAGTAGTCCTGAAGATTTTGGTCAGCTGCCATTAAAGTTAAAAGATGTTATGAAATTTGGAAGAAGGCTAACTTGTGTGTTCTCCTGATGTTCCTTTTTTGTTAGAGAACGACTCTGCAAGAGTGAAGTTGCAAATTATAGCTCTCATATGAGGAAGTAAGACTTTTGGAGTTTTTTTTTTAATATTAATGAAGATACTGGATATATGTTACTAATTTGAAATATGTGTTTCAAAGGCAGTGGAATGCTTTTGATAACATACTGGTAAAATAGGCCTTTCCTGATTATAACTGCATTACATAAAAAAAGAAATAACCACTTGTCAAAATAGAAGTCAGACTGTGTAATGGCTTTGGTAGAAGCTGTTTTAATAATCACAAAGAAGTCCTCTTTTCTGCTCAGAATGGTGTTTTGGGTTTTTTCCTGGCTCAAAGCACTGAAACCTTTTCTTGTTCTTTATCATATTTTGCACCTTGTGTCCGTGAGCCATCTGTGTCAAGTATGTGGACTTGTCATTTAGTCCTAATTCTTTCAGTAGTTTAAAACATTTGTCTTGCATAAGCAAATGTAGGAAACAGTATATAGTAATTATTCTAAAAAACCCCACCCAGGATTAAAGTTAGTAGTATTTTTAGCATAGTTTACCCATTTACATCGATTTATGGCAACTGAGCAATACCTAGACTAGCTGGAGGTTTAGACGACCAGGAAATACCCGAAGTGCAAGATGGATGACCTGCAGCTGGTAATGGATAAAAAGCTCAGAAAAAGGCAGTTGTGAAGTAGTAGGCATACAATTTTAACAGACATAGGTTTAGGATAAGATGATATGATCAGAGCTGATGTACTTTTATATAGATAAAGATAACATTAAGTTATTGGTTAACATGGTAACAGAGGAGTCTGGTACTGAGATAATACCACATCTGCAGAGGCCCAAACCCTTCTTGAAACTGAATTTTTAGAAATTTTTCTGCCTTCCATAAATAAATTAGTGGTGGTTTTGGTTGTTGTGGGGTTTTGTTTTTTTTTTTTGAGATTTAATTTTGATTTTTTAACTATTGCTTTCAGTTAGTACCCCAGGATCACTGGTTGCATATGTTGTTTCAGGTAGATTTATCGTGTTGTGTCTCTATTATATTTTTCTTATTCATTGCATATGTGTGCATAATTAATGTTTTAGAGGAATGGGGTAATTGTGTTGTTTTGTTATTTGCATAACCTCTTTTTTTTTTGAGTAGCTTCCTTGTATTTTCATGGTTCCCAGTGGGTGTCTGATGGTCAGTGAGTACAGACTAAATTTTGTTCCTGACTGTTACAGCACAGGTTGAAGTCAGAGGAGTTGCAGTGAACAGAATGTGCTGCAATGTAGCTAGGTTTGCATAAACAATTGAAACTGTTTTTTAAAGCTGATGATCACTTACTATTTTGTCTGATGAAGATTATATTTTTGAATAAATGGACAGTAAAAGTAGGTGTCGGAAAGTTCCTATTTTGATGATGCAGCTTTACTGTGGTATGTTCAAATGATCAAGTGCCCACTAAGAAGAAGAAAGCAGTCTGCAGTCTAGTAGCATCAGCTCATTTGAATGTAGTATAAAACTTTTTTATGTGTCTCTGGACACTCTCATTGGCATGCTTTGTCAAGTTAATTGTTGTCCATAGACAGTTGTAGATATGAAGGGGTAATATCCCTGAAATTTATCTGCGTGGTGCACTGGAGTCGTTCTCCACGTTGTCAGTGCTTTCATTTGTCCACTGTGCTTTACGACGTGCTGTCAGACAGCTGTTAGTCACGGGAAGATCCTGGAGTAGTCTTGAGCTGTGTTAGAGGAGGGTGCGGAGCACTTTCACGTTCCAGGTCTCCATGTAATGTTACTGCTTCTGTGCAAGTGCTTTTTGCACAAGAACCTTGCTGCGTGTCAGGTGGCATTTGCTGTCCCCGTCCCTGCTAGTAAGGGTACATCTCTGCAGCATGGGAGCAAGAGCTTTGAATTCATTCCATAAACGCTTCTCAGATTTGGAACAAAGTGGTGGTTTTCTCCCAAGTTTCAGATTTGTCAACAAACACCTACATTGCTGACAAATCCAAAACTTGGAGTGTAAGAGGCATTGCAACTTGTTCAGCAGTTCGCAGCACTGAAGGTATATTGAAGTTGCACGCACGGTCTGTAAATATCTGAAATGCCTTAGTCCTGATTTCATTGTTACATTGTTACATGGTAGACTATGTGGGTGTTTAATTATTTTAACTATGGGCAGCAGATGTCCCTCATCCAAAGGACTGACATATTTTAGCTGGTCTAGAGACTTGCTCTCCACTCACAGGCAATATCTGGCAAAAGCTCATTACACATGGGACATTGAGCATGCTACTTCGTAGTTTCAGTAAAGGATGTACAGACTTCTCCTAAAAGTTAACTGTCAGTACAGCCTACAATAACTTCTCGAAGGTATCTGTTATTTTTGTTTCGCTCAGGAGCATAGTGTCATGTTAGAGATGTAGTACCTGCCAAAGCTTACTGTAGTTTTTTCTGTAGTTCAACCTAATCAAATGTCTAACCTTAGCCTTTTTTGAAGTTTCTGGCGTCTTAGGACTGGATGCTAATTGCAGGCAAAAAGCATCTGTCATGTAGTCAGAGCTCTCTTATTTCCAAGTTCCACAGCTGCCATGGTGCTAATAGATGTCCCAGAGCTAAACTGGTCGTCCATAGACAAGAATATAAACTAGAGATGGCTTTCGTCCTGCCTGCCCTGTGGCTGTTAAATTCTTGAAGGCCTGAACCCTGTAGGTATCGAGTGTATATCTTTAGAGCTTCCAGCTGTCATTAGGAGTTGCCAAACTTGGCTGCCTGTGCTCCGGGTCTGCCGTGCAGTAGTCTGCTGCTCCCCCGGGTGCTGAGCTAGGTGTCTATCCTACCTGGAAGCAGCGGCACAGCTATTTCCATCTTCAGGACTATCTGGAAAGATTGAGGAGGAATTCCTTAACCTTTAAATTATTCAACCAGAATTTCAAGCATGAAGTTAATCCTAAGTCTCTGTAGACCTTGATACAACAGATGTTGCTGTTTGTTTGGGGATGGCATGCTTCAGGGCTAGACTCGATCAATAAGTAGTTCCACATCTTTACTGAAGCACGTTGTCTTATCCTGAGGACAACATAGATGATGCTTTAATATCTCTTGCTCTTTAAATGGGAGTTATACAGTTAGACCTGGGCACTTGCAGAATGGCCTGCTGTGTGGTTTTCCCAATTTAGTAGTTTGTTCCTGGCTCGTATCTTTCAATAGGTGCGTGCTGAGGATGTTCACTGTGTGACTCCCTTCTGGGTCAGGTGAGTCAGCTTGGGTAGCTAAAATTTGACTTACTCAAAGCAGAGATTGTTAACAAAGCTTCTGAAAGTGTCTGCAGTGCAGGGGAATGCATATGTGTTTTCCCCTTGCTAACTGTTGTGTGGTGCCTTTAGAGATGGAAACTCACTTGTAGTCTGTGTCCCTGTCCCCTCTCCTGTGTTCTCACTGCTAACAGATTGTGTCATTATTAGCTTTGCTAAGAACTCTATTAATTTTACAGTTTTTTCTTCTCTGAAAGATTAAAAACTTAAGGTGGTATCAGGGTTGAAGCAATCTATTTGAGGGCAGAAACTGATAGTGCCAGCTAACAGCACATGGCTTTTGAGGCAGAAGTTCTGGATACATGATGGATTATTTAGGAGTTCGTTAAAGGGAAGAGAGCAAATGCATCCTAATAAGAATACTTGCTGTAGGGTTGAGCTGGATTCCGCATTAATATTCTTCTCGATATTTTTAGCTCTTTGCAAACATGTAACTAAAACTACTTTTTGCAATAAGCTCTTCTGCAATGTTTTGTACACTTCATAAAGGATATTTCAAGAATTTTTGTAGCTATGCAGTTGAGAAGTATCTTGGAAGGACCTTTCTACTTGAAATGCATTTCCTGTATCTAGTGCTGTCTTTAATCTCATGCGGTCTTACAAAACCCGTTCTACCTATTAAATATGCAGTAAAGCTGTTCTGTTTGGTAGAAGATTGTATGTTTAAACAGCAGAAGTCCTCATTGCTCCTGTATTTTAAGATTAAAAATTCAGCTGCAACACTACCTTCAGATTCAGAGCCATTAGAATGGATTTTTCAGACTTACTCTCCTGATTATAATACAGAAAATTAATTGCTCTTGACTGTAAAGAATTATGACCCATTCATTATTTAAGAACCTTCTTGATGGATGAACCATTTCCACTTACTTCAAGACTTTTCATGAAATAAGGCTGCTTTTTTAAACTGGTATAAAGCATAATGCACCTATATCAAACACTGGATGCACTGTGCACTTAAGGGGTAAGGACTGGAAAAGAAAAACAGCACTTTGTGTCTAGTTTGCTTGAGTATTCAACACAGAAGTAATAGAGCCTGCTGGGAGAAAACAGGGGTAAGTTACTTGAACAGCATTTAAAATAAATCTTCCTTTTAAAAAAAAGGACTTTTAAAATGCTTTTAAAAAGTATTTATTAGTTTCTTAAAATATCCTGGTAGTCGAGAATACCACTTCAGTTTTGTTTGTGTGTGTGTATTGGAAGTGTTTGTGTTACATGCTGGGGAGAAGACCTTGTATTTAACTCAAGATATATTCCCCTCTGGTCGCTGTTCAGCTGCTAGCTGCTGTTTCTTATGCTGCCAATTCAGAAGGTCTCAAACGATTTTTGTGTATATTTAAGTCTTTGGTCTCGTCCTTTTAGCAGACTAAAAAAGAAGAAAGTCTAGACCCTGTCGATGAAAACCAGCAGAAGAACTAAAATCATGTTATGGTTACTTCTCAACCCAGAAATGTTCGCTGAATGCCCTTAGCAGACAAACCTCTTTAGTCATGCATCACAAAAATAAATATGAAATTTTGTTAGTGAGGCAACTGTAGTCATTTTTTTGTTTCATAGAATGGTTTGGGTTGGAAGGGACCTTTAAAGTTCATCTAGTCCAACCCCCCTGCCATGGGCAGGGACATTTTCAACTAGATCAGGTTGCTCAGAGCCCCGTCCAACTGTTCTTGAATGTTCCCAGGGGTGGGGCATCTACCACCTCTCTGGGCAACCTCTGTGACCACCCTCATCATAAAAAATTTCTTCCAAAAGAACTCCCAGACCACATGGTTCCTGATGCCAAATATGACAGATAGAGCTTTAATTCATTATCGTACAATTGTTTTCCTAGTGTCTTCATGGTAATGATGATTTCATAAATCTTTTTTCCTTAAGAACAGATTACAGTAAATATTAACATTAGGGGTTTATGGTAGATGAACACTTGCACTGAATTCTGTCCCTTAGCCTGTACACTCACCAGAGGAGGGAGTCGGCGCTTTCCCAGATGTGCTGCAATTTTCAGTTCATTTGTGCAGTCCTCTCTGGTCAGATTCTTGAGTCTCAATTTTTTTGCAGTTGTCTTAACACAGCCTACATTTAAAAGCAAGTTGCTAGTGGTGTTGACATTTCCTCGTTACTAATTGGATTTAAAGGTTTTGCATAGTATATTCAGAATACCATTTTTTTTCCTCTTATGTATCTTACCTTTGCTTGTGAAAACAACTGGTTTTGCATTTGAGATGCTTTTTATCTTAAAATTAGTCTCTTTGAGAGTTTAAGAAAATAGATTTATCATGTACTTCTTTGAAGTATTAGAAGGATTTGAGAGGCAGTTAGCCAACTGACATTTAAAACCCTTGAGAACTTGTTCCAGCCAAACCTTTTGCAAAAAAGTAAATGCAGCTAAAGCTTAGTTACTAAAATGATTTTAGCTGGCAGTTCAGTGCATGTAATTGTCTTGGAACATCCTGAAACTTGTTCTTTTGTTCAGCTGTTGTATCAAGGCTTTTGGGTTGTGTCTGTGAACTTGTCACTTCTCTAAATCAGAAATCTTGCTTATGTTATTGAAGTGATTTTGAATGTTATGTTCATTGCAGTAACCCATATAAAGAACACTTCTTGTACGGGGAATGCATTTCTGACACTTTCTAGATGGCTGTAATTCAGAGCTGAAGTGATGTCTTGCTAGTTTGACATCTCTGAATGGTACAGATTGTTTGTCCTTGCTAAATTCTTGGCAAGGTGTTTGTCTTTGCTAAATTCCAAATTCTGTTGGAAACGCCACGCTCCTGGCTGGCACCATGACCAATGTCTGGTCTACCAGGCGACCCAAGGGGAACACCCAGGGTTAGAGCCAGGTCTCAGCAGCCTGTAGGCAGTCTCTGCCAGGTCGTGCCAAGGCTCACGCCAGCGCGCTGGAGAGGATGCTACTGCCGGTGCTGTTTCTGATGCAGGTACTCACAGGGGTTCAGTCTCAAGGGCCGAGAGTTTGACTTTGGTTTGGTTTTCACTCTCTTTATTATGCTTGCTTATACAAACAATTTTTGCTAGTCGAGAGACACCTTGTTTGAGAAGAACCCATGCAGACCAGCTCAGTTAATGTAGTAAAACAGAAAGTGCTGTATTTGATATGGTTATGGCAAATGGACTGGCCCAAACCTGACTTGTCTGCTTTGGATAGTGCTGATGTGCTCTTAAACTGCAGAGGATGTAGACTGGTCTTTATGTGTTGTGAAAGAATGAGCTTTTGACAACTGTCTGAAAAGGGAGGAAGAAAGAGGCAAATTCAGTTTTACAGTATACACAATTTTAATAACAAAAATCTTCTGTACACTGCACTTTGTTTTACTCCATTACTTACACCCCCTCCCACCAGAAAGTGGCTCTTTAAACATAATTTAAATACAATGCATCTAAGATTCCTTCTTTTTAAT
Organism: Fulmarus glacialis; assembly: GCF_000690835.1. NCBI lineage: Eukaryota > Metazoa > Chordata > Aves > Procellariiformes > Procellariidae > Fulmarus > Fulmarus glacialis. Next base: position 19,612 of record NW_009188825.1, read on the forward strand.
CTCTGGTTGCTAATCTGGTAGAATAGTTCACTCACTAATGTTTTCATGATGGTAAAAAGAAAAATGGGGTGGGTTTTTGTTTTTTTCACAAAGGAGTGGTTGAAGGATAGCAGGTGCAACTTTTGCTTACACCAGAGGTGCACAAGCTGCATAGTGTTTTATCCTTAGATAGCACAAGTTTTGTCCTGTCTGAGACTTAATGATATCCATCAAAGCTTCTGTTACCTTTCCCTAGATACCTCTCAAAAGGTTTTTACGCAAGATGTGAAATGCTGACTTTCCAGATGACTCTGAAATAATCTTTAAGCATCCTGCTAGCGTGATGGCTTAAAAAGCAAAGCCTGGCATCAGTTCCAGTGTACAGGACTCTTTGCAATGGAAAAAAGCGTGGGGAGGGAGGAGCTGCTGCTGTGCAACTGGCTTTTTTGTTGTTTCCTTGCTTGTTCCTTTTTTGGGGGGAGGAGAAATACTGTATCCCTCTCTGAACTTTTAATTTTTATGGAAAACTTCACAAGAAAAATGAATTTCAGCTTCTGGCTGGATTTCATAGGTCTGAACATATGGATTTTGATAGCTACGCAGATCACAGAATTAAATCAACTTTATTTTCATTAAAGTAGTACAGAAATTAACTTAGACACATTAAAAAATAAGTGTGTAGTGCAGATTTCTGTCTTAAAGCCACTGGATATTTCTTATTTTACACTTTAGCAGTAGGCCACTGTCTTCTAAGGGAGGTAATGGGACATAAGCTCAGATGCTTAGATTTGCATGCAGGCTAGGCTTATTGCTGAAAAATCAGATAATTTCTGCTTGGGGGAGAAGCAAACAAAAACAAACATTGGCACAGTGGCATTAATTATGTTTCCATCTGATAGGAAATGGGAGCTCTGTGCAGAGGAACACTTCAGCCAGAGACTAAACGCTAACCCATTTTACTCTTTATCGAGTAATTTTTAGTTGTGTGCATTTAAGCGATGATCTAATGTAGGGCAACTAATGAGAGGGGAACTGAAAGCAGTAATTCAGACCTGTTCCAGTATGATGACTCAAAAATTGAACTTGCGCTACAAAGTTTGCATTTCACTGATGTGAGGGTGGGGAGGAGGAAAAGCTGGAGATCAGTGAGGCTGGAGGAGCTCTTTGGATGCAACGAGGATCTCAAGAACAGTAGAAGAAACTTTCATTTCTAAAAGACCCTGAACACTTGCATGAGGCTGTGCCTAGAGGTGGTGAAGCACCTATAATGCCATTTAGTATCTGTAGAAACTGAGGCTGTGCGACAGAGATGATATTTGGGGAGAGCAAGTTAATGACCTCTTGTCATCAGCCAGTGCTCATACTGAAATACAATGAATTTAAACCAAATCATCATGGTTCTTGTTCCATAAACAAAATAAATCAGAGATTGCCGACTAATGCAATTATTACAATACCCTTCTTGCCTGGAAGAGTCACAAGCAATTGAGAATGGAAGACAGTAACTTTTTTAAAAAAATAAATAAATTAACAAAACCCAAAAATGAGCAGCCTCTGGTCATGTCCTTGTATAGAGCAATAGCTTTGCCTGCCGTTTGCTGTCCCTCCTAAGGGAATTCAAGTTGACTTCACTGCTAGTGTTTGACATTCTGCGAGTTTTATGATACCTGTTACCCTAAACGTAATGTTTGCGGAATTGCTTTGCTTATGCCTGGAACCTGGCAACAAATGGTTTTGGAAATGGCAGACATAAACCACGGCATTTGGGAGATTGACTCTCTGTACTACACACTAACACGCAGCCAAAGTAAAATTGAACGGTGCCATGCTAGGCTGTGTCTGCTGGCCTCCTGCTTCGCTGTCTGCAAGCCAGGGCAGCAGTGCAGGACCAGTGGAAACTGGGGATACTGGTGGGGGAGAGAAGTTGGGTGCCTGGGTGTGTTTGCTTTGAGAGACACTGGAACAGTGCTTTAATGCTTGGAAAGTTGGTATGAATGGCTGGGGTGGAGAAGAGGATTAAATCCAGCATTGCTGGAACATCTGTCTTTGCTCTTGGGCATAATTGTAAGATGGAGTGGGCTTCTGCACAGAGCTGGGGTGCTGGGAAGGCACCTCCTCGGGAGGAACCTCAGCGCTTCAGTCAAGCGGCTACTTCTCATTACTGTGTGGAAGACTGACATGGTACCTTTTGAACTGTCTTACAGCAACGGTTTTTGCTGGGTGTGGAGGAGAAAGGTGGAATTCCTTTTTGCAGATGCAGCTGAGGACACCAGAGTTCAGTATTGACATCTGATGGTTGATGATAGTGTAGCAAGATTATTTGGCTGCCAGTATAATTAGTGAGTTCAGTTATAACTTTGTCTCTGCTGGTACCCTACAGCTGTACATGAAAATCATTCCCCAAAGTGTCTGCTTTCCAGTTCCCCCGGGTGCAGACCATTGTGTTAGTTAACACAAGGTAAGGGAGGTGCACAGGCAGGGGCGGGTTGCTGCTGAGACAGTGATGCACGCTTGCCTGTCCAGAGCAGAGCAAAAGCCTGGACGTGAGGGAAGAGCTGTGAGCACTTACTCGTGGTAAGGAATGAAGCAAGTCTTTCTACAAGGAGCTAAATGCCCTTGGATACCAAAACATTTTTGTATTTATCAGCTTAGGTCTGGCCTTCTGGCTCATGTGGGATTTAATCATACAGAATATTTGCTCTTTGTCCACCTGCCCGGCAGGATTTATTGTGTTCAGTTGAAAGCAGTAATTGATTTCCTAGAATAGGTGTAAATCGGCTCATTGTAGTATAAACAGTTACGAGGGTTCAAAGGTATCTCTATGGAAAACCATTAGGCTTCACTGAATCTCTTTCATTAAAGTACAGAGTCACAGGAAGTAAACAAAATATTTGTTTTATAATAAGGGCACTGTATGTAAAAGTAAAATGATGCAAATTAATATCTTCAAAACCAGTAATTGAAAAATCTTTATGTAAAATCTTAACAGAAGTCACACTTATCTTGCTATAATTGTCTTGGACGAATTCATTTCACAATAAAACATCAAACTGTTGTATAATTGCACCCTAAATACCTCACTAAGTGGTAATACAGATATATAAAAGCAGAGTGAAATAGCAAACAGATTTTTATGCAGTGATTTTTCTGTTTAAAAAGTTTGCAGAATAGTTTAGTACAACACAATTAGCATACTGTAATTACGGATTTGTTCAAGGTATGTCAACACTGTGAGGAATTTCTTTTCTTCATCGGCGTGTGCTGGTAATTGTTTAACACTGCAGCATTGGACACAACACATTTTTTTAGTTATACATACATGTGTATATATATAAAAAAAAATTTCCATCCCTCTGGTCCTTTTAGCTTTGGTTAGAATGTTTACAATATTTGAGCAGTTGACTTAAAAATAATGTAATCCTTTGCAGACCCTCCCTGCCCCCCACCCCCGTGGCATCTGAGTACCACTGTTGCTGCATAGATCTGCAAATATTTACATATAATTTCATAATATAGTATAAATAGCAATATGGTACTTCTGGCTAAAGAAATCAAATTACTCCTTAAGAATGAGGTGCGTGTGTGTATACATATTTATATATGATTTTTTTTAAACGGCATACTAGTTTAGATTCTGTCCCATACCAAGTAAGTAACGAAACATTTTTCAGTGAACTATTCTATAAACTAATTATATTTTCCTAACTTATCAGAAGGTACTTTTTTTTTTTTGAGCTGGTAATTACCTTGAATTTTGGAAGAGGACAAGTGAGAGCTTATATTACAGGGGCTAATTCTGTCTCCAGAGAAACCAGTGGAGTTAGTGCATGAAAATAGCTTCCAGGGGAGAGGAAGCCTCAGCTGGGGGGGGCAGCGGGGGGACAAAGAGAGGCTTCTTCCTTCCTTCCCTCTTCTCCTTAACCTCGCGCTTGGTATTTACTTTGAATTGAGAAAAACTTGCATTCAGGGTATTTACACATGAAAAGGTGTTGAAATGCAGTTTGTTCGTAGTGGTAAATAATTAGCCGGAATTCATGAAAAGCATCATCAAGTCAAACCAGAGAGCTGATAAGAATTGAATGCACTTAATATTTAGAATCGATCCCCTCGTACTGAGCCTTCCTAAATAAGCTGCGCTGCCTACTTTGTAAGCGCCTGGAGAGTCGTCCTGCTAATTTGTGACCGCGTGAACTGCTCCTTTCTGTATCTGTTAGCTTCAGCAAGGTCCGCTTAAGCAAGCTAAACTATAAATACAGTTTTCCTATCTGCATTCAAACTAAATTCACTGGTCCCCAATGCGCTTAAATCCCCACCTGGACCTTCCTTGCTCTTTTTCTGTTTCCCCTCCCCTTTTTTACTGGAGTGAAATTATCAGAGGAGGAAAAATCTTCCTCCACGGCTGCCTTTAAAGTGAACGGAGCCAGCTGAAGTGTTTGGGATCCTACAGCTGCAGTGGAACAAACGGAGCGAATGGCCCCCCGCAGATCTCTGTACAGATATCCAGTATCCTTCCCCTCAGACTGTTTTCATTAGAAAAAGCAGAATATGGAGACTTGGGTATAAATGTTTACACACAGTCATATAATTACATAACATGAAACATTTTACATAGTTTGAGGTGAGCATCTTTTTAGACTTTTAAACATTAAGAGTGCAAGTTTAATGTAATCATTGCTTCTTTAACACTGAAAATATTATGGATTTATTTTTTTAAAAAACTTAAAAATACCGCACCACTCCATAAACAATGTTTCCATTAAGTAGCTTGGAAAATTAGGCTTTATGTCAACATTTGTAAAAATTAGAATCTGATGTAGGTCCCCTACAATTTTAAAATAGGTTACTTATCTGATTTAATTTTTGATGGCATGTAGGTATTATACTTCACATTCTTTATACGGCAGCTGCTGACACTTGCACTGTCCGTAGCCATTAATGATGATGAAGGGTCCTTCGTGGGTGGGTTCATATTCATTATAGGGTCCTTGGTCTGACATATTTGCCATATGCAGCCGTGTTTGGGATCGGAGCTGCCTGTGGTTTTGAATCATTGAGCACTGCCTAATTCTTCTTAATGTGGGAGGGCAGCACTTCCTGGAGATGAACACTATAAAAATGATAAAAAAGAAAGAAAACAATAAAGCCATTGTTCCTGTAATTACCCTCTGAGTGAAGATGGCATTGTTTGGCTCGGGGAAATATTCTTCGGTGGTAACGACCATGCCTGCCGTAGTTGGAATCTCTTTGTCTCCCATATGGAAATGAGAAGAGCTTATTCTTTTCGTGTACTCGGTAGTTGGAACTGTGTACGTCGTAGCCACGGGTGTAACAACAGTCGATAAATTCCAGCAAAGCTGAAAACCATACACTGCATCCAGAATATCCTCTCCCTGGGTGTGGTCGGGGCTGTGGCAGAGGATGGAGTGCTCCCACCGACCTTGGAAGCCACTCAACCATGTGGCCAAGGCGCAGATCTTTGGGCTGCATTCCCACAGATTGCTGGAGAGGCCCACGGTGGTGAGGGATGTCAGCGAACTTAGGATCTTGGAATCCAGCGTGGTGAGCTTGTTGTTATCCATTAGGAGAGTTTTAAGGTTAGGCATAGTTTCAAAGACGGTTAGGTCGATGGCTTTGATTTCGTTTCCAGTCAAATCGAGCTTTTCTAAGGTGCCCCAGGTCCACTCCATCCCACATGTCAAGTTGCTAATTTTGTTCCACTGCAAGAAGAGCGTGTGCAGGCTGCTCAGCCGGAGGAAGTGAGCAAAATTAATCTTTGTCAGCTGGTTGTGCTCTAGGTGAAGCTCCCTCAGCTTGATTAATCCCGCAAATCCGTTGCGAGCCAAACTTCGCAAGCGGTTTGTGCTCAAATCCAGGAACTCCAGGCTACGACAGTCCCAGAACAGGCGGACTGGGATGGTCCGCAGGGAGTTGGAACGCAAGTGCAAGGTCTGTAGCTTGCGAAGGCCGTAGAAGAGCTCGGGGTGCAGAGAGGATAACTGATTAAAAGAGAGGTCCAAATTCTGCAGGTTAAGCAGCTGGCTAAAAGTTGTGTTTGGCAAATGAAAGATTTTGTTGGAACTTAAGACTAATTCCTTAAGTTTATACAGTCCTTGAAAAGAATCTTCTCTGACTGTTGCAATTTGATTATGATCTAAGTGAAGCCAAGTAAGTTGACTGAAGCTTGCAAATTGATCCCTTTCAAGTTCAGAAATATAATTGTGCCTCAGTGACAAACCTAGCGAGCCCTTTTCAGTGGTGTTTGGCACTGAGTGAAACCCCTGAGAGTCACAGTAAAAGAGCAGCTTCTCACAGCGACATTTTGGTGGACAAGCCATGCCCAAGGCAGGCAGCATTTTTAAAACCATACTCATTGCATATAGTGCTGCCAGCATACGAGCCCCTAATGGCCACTTGAAATGTAAGCCTGCAGAATATAATTTAGGAAAACAACAAGATAGGATAGCCTTATCAGTATACTTTGAACATCACGATGGAAGATTTCACTGCAGATAACATTGCCATGCATTTCCGACAAGCTAATTCTAAATGCAAGAAACAACTTACTACGAAACACAGAATACTTGGATATTACACTTAGGATGAGTCTTTATCTCTATTACGGAGGATTACAGTGTCACAATTGGAAAACATTTTTTTTCATAAGGTTCAGTGCAGAAAAATTTGCTTTAGCACCTAACTGCTCCTTTAAAGCATAGCTGATCATTCATTATATAAGGCATATAGAAACGCAGGAACTTACCCATTCTTTTGAGTACATTGGAGGTTGCATTCAGTCGTAGTTTTAGACTCGACGTGGTGAGTCTGTAAAAGGCTCTAATGTAAGATAGCCTTTGAATAATTTACTGGGTTTAGTGTCCTTTGATATTAGTGCAAAATTGAATCCACGATGCTCTCTTGGAATATTCCTTTTGAAATCACTGGCTTGATCTCCTCTGACAGGTCTGCAATTTTTAAATCAATGCTTAATACAAGTTTTCATCCTCAGTGGCTGCTCAGCTGTTTAATTGAAGCTCACGTTTTCTTTTTCCGCAGCTGTGGCTTCCTTTAGTCCTAACTTGTTGATGGCAGATGGGTGGCTTATTGCTGAGAGAAGCTCCTGTAGTAGCATGAGTGCATTTACTGAAAAGCTTTTCAGGGAAGCGGTACAAGAATGGATTTGCTTATGCGCTGCGACCACACAGGGCTCTATATAGGCTGACGTCACCTGGTGACGTTCCTTTTGTTTGGGTTTTCCAGAAGCTTTGCTGTTTTAAAGCATTGTGGTGCATACTGTGATCGCGTTAAAGACCACTGATAGAGAGGGGGGAAAAAATCAACGGTAGGAGTCCTTCATCCCCACGATAGAGAGAATAGGAAAGACTTGCACTACCCCGCTCCCCCCCTCCTACATCTGTGCTGGCTGTATTCAGCTGGTGTTAAAAGCAGCGCAGAGCTGCGGTTGGAAGTGCCTTGGTGCTAGCTGCTGCCTGTTTTCTGTTAAATATCGCTGCTTAAAAGGAACTTTTAGATGCAAAGTATGCACAGTTTGAACAGAGGATGCTGGTTAGCACCAGCTTTTTGCGGAGGTGAGAGGGATTTGGCAGCTTAAAGCTACGCGTAACAACTGTGTGCGACTGTGGTCCCTGCAAAAGTGGTAAAGGGAGAGAACAGTCATTTAGATGAAGGTGGTGTGTCAGAAAGTACAGCACGCAGCCCAGGAGCAAAGGACAGGAGCAAATGTTTCAAGCTATGAGAAATTTCTGGAAAAACCAAAGCTTGCATTAGGGCACAGGAGAAATTTAATTGGAATCCAGCTTGACAGCATGCAGTTATGAAACTAGAAAATCTATTTTTTCCCCCCAAACGGTGGCTTTTGTGCTTGCTTTTTCCTGGGGACTGGAGTGTAGGAGAAGTCGTGAGGTTGGCATTTACCGGTGGGGCTCAGAGCAGTTTGAGGGCTGCCTTGCAGTCACCGATTACATTCTGGTGTCATAAGCCCCCCGTGAAAGGGGGGACATTACTTCCATTAGCATCTCGCTGCGGGATAGGTCCATAACAGTTATCCCGTGTGGTCTGGAGTTGCAGAAATTTGTATTTGCAGAAACGGTGACCCTGCAAAACTGTCTGTGCTGTTACAGCCGAGCCGGTCTCTGGCTGGAGCATGCACGCACAGCATGGAGGAGGCAAATGTGCTGTCATGACTGCTTGTTTTAAAAGTTCATTGCCCTTTTATCTGGAGCAAAACTCTCCTCTGGGACAGCTGGTACTGAAAGGTAAATGAACAGACTTGATTTAAATTTTTTTATGGTTTTAGGATTTTTGCATGCATGTGCAGGAAAGCCTTCGGAGCAGCTGCTCTAGCCTTGACTCGATGTGGATGAGGCAAGGGGGTGTGAGCTTCCTGCTCCAAGCAACTTGGATAAGCTTTTTTATTTTTACCTTGAGGTATAAAGCAATAATGTAGTAGAAGGCATTTGAAAATGTTTGCTCTGTAGTGGCGTGGTATTACGTCCAACCTCAAGATATGGGATGAGCTGAGAATTACACACTTCCCGTGCTGATGGAGGAAGATGATGAATTGTGTCAAAAGAAGATTCTAAAGTACAATGGCCGTTTACCTTTGTTATTAAGCTTTGGTTCCTTAGAGGTACCTATTTAAACTAAGACTTGCGGTTTTCTGCCTGCTTCTCCCTTCGCTGTCCCATGGCATAATTGTAATACTGCCTGGGGTACTTCCTTTCTGTGGTGGGCTGTCCTGTCCACAGCAGACTGAAGGGAAGTGCTAAGTGGAAAGTAAAGAGATGGAGAAGGTGAACTCTTTAAAAACAAACAAAAAGAAAACCTCAAACCCACCCAAAAACCAAAGCAAAACAAAAAAACCCACCCCTAACCCATCAGGAAAGTAACTATCTTTAATGATAAAGCTAATTAGGAAATGCTAGATAAATTTCTTAAATTGCTCTAGCATAGTAAGTATTTTCACATTTGCTTTAGAGTGAAAGAAATACATGCAAAGGAATTACATAAACCTATTCAAAGAGTTTCTTCACATTTCATGTTCACTGTACGAAAAGTACAGAACCTGAAATCCAGCTGTAGCTGTCAGTTGCCAGCTGTCTGATGGAACTACGGCCCTGAAGTACCTGTGGTTGCGCTTCCCATAGCAGCTCATCTGGTGCAAAACCCTGATTCGAAGTGTTGATTTGAATTTTAATAACATTTAAAAACAATATTCCAAAGCGTGTAATTAATAAAATGACAACGGCTATAAGGTCAAATGTTACTCCTCTCCTGTGCTATCTCTTTTCGCTATTACCAGGAGGCTGAATTTAGGTATCTTTTGGAAACGTTTTGCTTTTTTGCATCAGTATCTGTTGGTAGGTTCCTCCCACGTTAAGATTGTGTAATTTGGCACAGAGTAAAGAGTTAATGTTCAAACACGGTAAGTTGCTTCCTTTCTAAAGCTCTCCATTCTTTGGCACGTAACCAAACAAGGGCTATTTAGCACCTTGCCAGCGAGTTTCCTGTTTGGGAAACTGTTAACACGAACTTTATGGGCGCTTTTCTTAGCGAAACATGTTTTTATGTGCACTTGTCGTGAAATAACAGATATTACTGAAAGCGTGCATCTGATTCTCTTACGTCTGGAACTCTGCGGTAATATTCACGTTGTTCCTTGGGAGCTGGGAATAAACCCCAGCTGCCTGCAAACTCACGCGATTGCATTTCTCCTGAGACTGAAAGCTCGCTTGCGTGCCGAGGAAAACCACATACGAGTGCAGTCTGGGGACTTCTGCCAGAAAAGGCGCTTTGAAGTAACAGCCCAAATCATCACGTGCAACGTAAAGAGGGAAAATGGCATGTCTGCCTCAGGAATAAGCTTGCTAGGACCAAATAACCCTCTTGGGGGCTTCTCCCTTATCCTGCTCCTCGAGCAGCAGCAGAACTGGTTTTCCTGCTAAACCCACAAGCTGGAAAAGTAGAATTGCACCCTAAGGCTAGCGTTGTCATTTAGTTAGGCTGACATCTTGTGGAAGCCTTCCTAGTGTATTAAGAACAACAAATAAGCTAATTTTACTTGATGTAGATGTGGGCTGCGTGACTTTCTTGTGGTGTGGGCTTGGGGGACAGCAAGCCCTGGACTTGCAGATGAGGCTGGGGTACCTGCAATTTGCAGCCATGCGCATGGCACCATGCGAACAGACAGCTCGCCCTTCTGCCTGAAGAAATGAACATGTTAATTTTTGCTGGACCTTAGCACATTGGGGATCATGGGAGTATTTGCTGCTTTTTTGCTAAAAGATAGCCTTTGTGCTGTGTCAGTAAGGCTGAGAGGTGAAGGAGACAAGCACAGATGTGTGGCTGTAGCATTACTGAACACATACTGTCACTTGGATGCGCTAACATGGGTTAGCAGTGAGCCCCGAAAAGTGGACACATGAGAAAAAGGCATGTCCAAGGTGAGGCATCATCAACAGACATGTCTAGCCGTTCAAGCTAGCTGCAGAGGTCCTTTGGGCAAGGGTGGTGGAAGGGATGGGACAGGGCACTATAGGTTGGGTGTCATTGTCTTCCTGGGAGCAAAGGATACAGGTGTGCTGCAGCGTAGCGTGGTGACAGTCATCTCCCTGTCTGGCAGCTCTCTGCACCTGGCATTGGTTGCACATTTTGATTACTCTTTGCCCCTGCACAAGCGCAGGAGCCGGCCTTCCCATCTCCGTCGATGCTGAGAGGACTGTGGGGCCACTGCGGCTGCAGCCTGGCCGCAGGGGAGCAGCGCAGCACAGCACGCTGCGCAGGAGGGGGAGCCCAGGCGTCTTTATTCTGATTCAGGTTTGTCGTGGTTTAACCCCAGCTGGCAACTCAGCCCCACCCAGCCGCTCGCTCACTCCCCCCCGGTGGGATGGGGGAGAGAATTGGAAGAGTAGAAGTGAGAAAACTCGTGGGTTGAGTTAAAAACAGTTTAATAGGAAAAGCAAAAGCTGGGCACGCAAGCAAAGCAAAACAAGGAATTCACTCACCCCTTCCCATCGGCAGGCAGGGGTTTAGCCATCTCCAGGGAAGCAGGGCTCCATCCCGCGTAATGGTGACT
>NW_009188825.1:30813-34339 GCF_000690835.1 Fulmarus glacialis
CTTCTTGTGCACCTGGCAGAGCATGGGAAGCTGAAGAGTCCTTGACTAGGGTAAACACTATTTAACAACAGCTAAAACATCAGTGTGTTATCAAGATTATTCTCATACTAAATCCAAAACATGGCACTATACCAGCTAATAGGAAGAAAATTAACTCTATCCCAGCCGAAACCAGGACAAGGTTCTTGCTGAATCCTAGACGATGCCATGCAGCCCCCAAGCTATGGGCTCGCCATGGGAGACTCCTTCCTGCAACAAACCAGAGTATAGTCCTGCCTCCTCAACCAGCAGACCTCAGATATAAAAACACTACTGAAATTCATGTGTGCCATACTTTGCTGCTTACCCTCCCTGGTCTTGAATCAGCACTATTATAACTAGAATTTGTTTGCAGCCCTAATATCGTGGTAATGGAAGGGTATGGACAGTTATTCTTTGTAGACATGCAATTAGGCTAGGTGTCAAGGCAAAAATGAAGCATGCGACAGACTGAATCTGAGCACTAAATCTCCTGCCTCCCCATGAAGAATGGCTCGGCAGTGGCTTGCTGACGTACAACTGCCTTTGCCACCGCCTGCCCAGAGGAAGGTATGCCAAACGCTCATTTTTCACTTATTAAATCACCATCATTAACCATGATGCTGCCTGTTGTACAAACAGCTCAGAAGACAATTCACAGATTACCTGAAGCAGAAACCTCTCTGTGAATCATCTTTTTTTAGGTACTTGTGTGGTGGGCGGCAGGCAGGGCAGTGGTGGCTCTGGGTCACGCAGCAGTGGCACATCTGGCTCACATCTGGGTGCTGATTTGGGGAGCAAGGATGCTGGGCTCTGCAGGGGTGGGTGAGCTGTGAGGGCTGGTGCCGGGCAGGAGGCACCATTTCTCTCTAGCTCTGTGGTCTTAACCTAAACTGAGGATGAACCATTGAGACTAACAATGAAAGTTTTTGATACTTAGCTATAAAAACATGGCTTTGCGAGTAACTCATTGTAATACGTGTGCTGCTGATCCTGGTGGCTTTAAGATAGCATTCATGCACTGCCACCACCGTGCTCTGTTACCTTTATAAATCAGTTGGGGTTAGATTTTAACATCAGTAGCTGTAGGAAAAACTTGGTTCAGGGTTGTTTTTTTTTTTTTTTTTAAATTCAGATGGTAGGCCTACAAAGGGAATGCTTTGTGACAGAGATGGTGATTCCACTTGCCTCCCGGTATACAAATCCCTTTTCTTTGCTTTAAGCCATTAAAACAAACCCTAGTGGGGATAGCTGCGTGAGCTGGAACGGCAAGGATGCAACAGTGACTGCTTGTATTGCTTTCCAAGCAGGGTAGCAATGATGGTGGAAGAGCAGAGATTATGGGGGTGAGGGAGATGAGCAATTTTTAACACCAATTCTAGCTTCTTTGATAAAGATCTGATTCAATTTAAAGTAAACTTGCACTGTGCCTAAATTTATTATCCATGATACTGGACAGAGCTGTGGTATCGTACCGCAAAATGACTAACACGGTCAACATGACCCTGTTAAAATCTACTGAATCTATTAGCTGCTTACTAACTGCAGAGCTTGTGATTCCCCCAGCAGAGTTTTGTGCTGAATATCTAAAAAATCCTATCAGTAATCTGAACATTCAGGCTTTGCTATTGTGAGTCTTCCTAATCCTGTGGATAAGAGAAGCTGATAGCTGGGATGTGTTGTGCTGCCAGGTCATTAGTTGGCTTCTCAGTGAAAGTTTAGACTAGAAACAAGGACCAATTTTTTAATAGTAAGGGTAATTGGTTACTGGAACAAATTACCCAGAGGTGGTAAACTGTCACTTGGAGCCTTTAGAACACGATTTATTACTTGAGAGAGAGAGAGACTAGCTCAAACAGGACGTGTTGAGCTGTAGGGTGGAACTAGTAGGTAAAATTCAGCATGTGGGAGCCTGGACAAAGTGACTGTGGTCAAGGATGATCTTCAGTGTCTTTACGTGCCCTGGAGGGTTCGTGCAGCTGCAAGCTGTACAGCTTTTCGTGTGCTCCAGCGACCAGTGTCCCACTAGCTGCCTCCACTTGGACCTCACGGGAAGTAATTGGTCCCACAGTTAGTGTTTTATGTTTTATTTTACGCAAAAAAAGTCAAGAAACCTCAGATGGGCAAAACTTGCCATCTTTGTCTCCGGGCCAGGACCTTGGTTAGAATTGGCTGTGATGATTTAAGATGTTAATGACAATAGGGTCTCTGTAGCCACAGAGGTGCTGGGCATCCATTGTGTTTGTCCTGTTCTGGCCCGCTGCACCAGCCCTAACGAAGGAGCCAGGTTAGTAGCTATATGTGCTAAATTGTTAAATTACCACAGCTAAATTAGCAGGGTGTTTTATGTTGCAACCTTCAGAAGGAAATTCTGTTAATACTTTTGACGAGCTTCTGTACTAAAATTTCTGAATGCCAACAAGGTGAAAATAAACTGGAGCTGCCTTGCTAAAATCTAATGGGTTTAGATTATACAGCTCTTTCTGTGCTAATATGTGGTGCAGCTTAATAGGAATGGATCAACAGTATGAAATTGGTGCTGCTTAGGCTGTAATGTATGCATTGCATGCTTTTCAGGGCATTTTACATAGGACTGGCTGTGGTCTGGTCTTGTGAAATGAGTGACCATTAGTGGAAGCCATCTCTTGGTTTTCCTCTCATCCGAAAGGCATCTGGTCCTCGTGCACTGGGGCTGTTCTGGGCTGCGAAACCAGGGACAGCAAAGTGGAAGCGATGGGTGGACTCGCTTCAAAAGCATGCTCCTGCTTCGCGTTAAAATGGTAATGTAGGGGCACCCAGGAGGAAGTAAAATGGCACTTCTTGGAATAGCTGAATGTTTGACTTTCTACATAATAGATGAGTATATATCTTAGATCCAAAGATATTCCTGGGGGAAAAAAAAAATGCCTATGTGTACAGGGCGGGTGCCATGGATTCAGTAAAATGGTCACGTTGCAATAGGTAAACTGGTGTGAATGCATCAGAAAGAGCGAGCAGCTGCAATTGCAGGTTTATGTCTCAGAGCAGGCGTTTAGTTCGTGCAGTTGGCAGGTTTCAGGTTTTCAGGTGAATTGCCCGCTGCGAGGACCCCACTGCCCACCTCGGGGTGCAGGCAGCACCCACTGCCACCAGCGCGCTCGGAGCTGCGGCTTGAGACAAAGCGATCGCGTTCAATGCAAGCTGAACGGGGACTTTCTAGCCTAACTGCGTTTTGGTTTCATATCCACCAAGCATGGGAACAGCAAACTGTTCAATAAATAAGTAACATTAATTTTCACTTTATTTAGAGACTTCGGCTTTGATTTTTGAATATGGAGTGAAGAACGGGCCAACGCCGGGTCTGCCGAAGGCTGTGGCATAGTCAGAACGAGCTCCTAGTTTTAATTTCAGTCACTTTTTAGTTGCCTTTTGTGATGGGAATCAAAGTACTTGATCAGGGAGGTGACAAATCTTCAATAATTCATTAAACTATAATGACATTACAACATCATAATTCCGCCCCCCCCCC
>NW_009188825.1:34352-54289 GCF_000690835.1 Fulmarus glacialis
CCCCCCCGATTTTGTTTAATTTTTATTTCTGCTGTAGAGTGGATTCCATATTTTAGATTCAAGGCTGCCCATCCAGGTATTTCAAACCAGCTTGTCACCTGGAGAATTGATAACTGGCATACCCTCACTTTAGTGCTGCTAAATGGTTTTTCTTCTCAACGGTATAATTATATTGTGGCTTAGAACTTCAGAAATTGGATTGTGGTTGCAGAAAGTGTGTTTCAAAACTCTAATTTAAGCTATATTATATAGGAAAAAAACTCCCAGCAAACCAGACCACCACCATTGTTTTATCTAACACTCCCAATTTGCTACAAATTAGGATATTTTCGACCTAGTCTCTGCTTAAAAAGAGAGAAGCTGCCACTGCTTCTTGGCCCCTTGCCCTCTCTTTAACAACAGAGCTAACGCGGAACCTGCTGTATCGAACCTTGGCAAAATCCAGCTCTCAGCGGGTGGGCCTGGATACTTACTTGAAATGTTGGATTTCATCCCCGCCAAATGTTTTATAAGGATTTTACCTTTAAGATAATTGATTTTTGGCTTTTGACCGACTGCTCAAGAGCAGTCTTCTGTGATAGTTGGGTAAGAGGGTGTGTAAGGGAGCACTGTTGTATCGGATGCGCAGCCCTGTGGACTGCTTGCATGGTGCTCGTACCTGCAGGTTGAAGGCAGCATGTGAGATGTTTGCGTGCAATCCACTGGCCTTGGGCGATCTCCACAGCCCAGGCCATAGACGATTGAGGATTGAAGCAGGGCTGTTCTGGGCTTGATGCAGTGCCAGCCGTAGGGTGGTTGACTGAGCTGGCAGAAAAGAGAAGTCTCAAACTCGGGGGTTGAATATGGTCTCCAGCTGATAAGGAGCAAAAAGATGTCTAGATTTATGAAACCATCCTTTTCTTCTGAAAGAAAGCTGAGGAGTGTTAGAGGTAAAATCTTAAGATATCAAATGTTCCTGTACTGCCCAAACTGGCCAGGAAGAAAGTGCTTTATCAGGGAGGTGGAGACTTTCCTTCTAGTGTGCACGCACTTTTTAAAAAAAAAAGAATAAAGAATCTGACAATGTACTTGGAGTGAATAATACTGGTTTTACTTTGAGACCCTGAATACCCGTTTACCTCTTTGTCTCTTATTTTTCAGGCTGGACGCAAAGAAAGAAGTGATGCACTGAACTCTGCAATTGATAAAATGACCAAAAAGACCAGAGACTTGCGTAGACAGGTAATTAATATATGAAGTTGATACTTGCTGAGACAAATGAGTGCATTCTTGCATGTTTACCCTCTTGGAAATTCGTTATCTGTTGGTTTGTTTCCAGTGGGCAGTGGGCTTGCCTGCTTGTATTTAGTGAATTAAAAGCTAGAAGCTTCCAGTGCCTGGTTCACAGGGAAGCATGGGGTGGAAATGTAATCCCCTGTTAACTGTGTAATAAAGATGTTGGATTTTTAATCATCCGTGTGGCAAGAGAGATTTAAAAAAAAAAGCCACCTCACATTTTATGGATTTTGAACATAATCAGGTATGTTTTATAATTCTGATGGTATTCATCTCGGAGAGCTTATTTTCTTTGAGGACTGTATTTATGTAGCATCAGTTTTTTGTCTGTTTATTTTTTACAGCAATATATTCTCCTTTTCAAGTAAATGTGAATATGGATTAAGTTTGTTGAAAAATATTTTTATTCTAGTAGAAAAATAAAGTTAAATCAGCATGTTGTTTAATCAGCTGAGGGAAAGCAGCAAATTTACTCAGACAAAACCAATATGAGCTGCTAAATCAATATTTGTGGCCAAACTGGTGACTTGCACTTATATAAGTAGTCCAGTTTTTTAAGGGAGATTTAATTTAAATTGAAGCAAAAAGTGTATAGACAAGACTTAGTACAGGGAAAGCCTTGACCACACAAAGGAAAACGGATCAACGACAAAAGTACTTAAGCTTTACGTATTAATACAGTGAAAGGAAAACAGCAGTGGAACACTACTGAAAAATTTCTCATTCTTTTATTTTTATTTTAGCTCCGCAAAGCTGTTATGGACCATGTATCAGACTCTTTTCTGGAAACAAATGTTCCACTTTTAGTATTGATTGAAGCTGCCAAGAATGGGAACGAAAAAGAAGTTAAAGAATATGCCCAGGTTTTCCGTGAACATGCCAACAAATTGATTGAGGTAAGATGGTACAAATTAAAATTAAATTATCACTAGTTAAACTAAGGCAAGACTATGCAAAACACATTTTTCAATTCTGTTGAAACAAATAGCAAATTCTGTAATAAATTTGCTTCTTAAATTTTATTTTAAGGAATTTAAATACAATTTAATTCAATATTTAAATAATGAAAAATGTAAACTTATCAAAAAGCAGCAGCTACTGTTACATAACCCATGTAGTTTTAGATATTATGCAACGTGAGTATATTATGCTGTTACCTTTACTTGATTTGTTAATTGGAGATGGTGATATAGAGTAAGGGAGACTGTGGCATGACTGTCCTGCTGTACAATTTGACCTGTTGCTTCAAGCCTGGGTTTTTTTTCTTTTCAGTAAAATACCAGTGAATATAAACAGACCTTTTATATGAAGACTTTTAGAATGAAAACCTGCTTGCGTGCGTAAAAAGCAAACAACGGACAAACAGAAAACTTGCAATAACAGCAAAACTGATCCCTGCCACCTTTTTCTAATAAAAACCCAAAGGCTCTCAAACTGATGTTACTCCAGACTAAAGCTAATCTGTGGGAAGGTCAGCTTAAATGGGACCGACCTGTCTTAACCAAAGTGCATTAAAGATCATTAGTCTACTATTAAATGTAAAAGCTTTCCAATAGGTAGCACATTTACAAAGAGCAACAGAAGTTCATACCCTGTATTCATAGATGCATCTTGGTAACCTTGTCCTCTTGCCATTGTTTTCGCATGAGAGCTTTGTGCCTGCTGATGCTAAATGCCAAGGAGCAAACATCTATAGGTATTGTTGAAGAAACATGCCACTAAGAATAAACTTCAAAAAACTCCTCCTGTGCACTTCTGTACACTTTGAGGCATCAGCTGGCTCGTGCGCTTAACCTCAGCAGCTACCTGGGAACAGTCAGATACCGGTTAATGTGTTTTTGCTCTCTTGGTGTCACTGTGTTTGATAATTGAGTCCATGTGTCTCCTGGGCTCATCAGGAATACTTTCAACACAACTTGACAGATTTAAATTACTCCAGAATAAGACTTACTGAACATCAGTAAAAGCAGTTTCTGACTCTTACTCGATATATTTTTCTCACTTTTTTTAAAGTCTTAGGGGCTCTGAGCGTGGTGCGCAACTGCCCCATAGTCTGGGGTGCGTCAAGCTAGTCCAGTTCTTCAGAGTTGCTGTCTAAGCAATGAAAATCTTTAATTCTTCAAAGGTATCCATTCTTCACTTTTGGCCTGCTGCGTTTCAGTGTAAATGCTATCTTCACGTAGTTTCAAAGTTATTTTATTCTAAATTTTAAGTAACTAACATTCTTCAACAGAACAGCAGGCGGAAGACAGTGCTGCTGTGCCCCTGCCTTGGCAGCAGGATACGGCTGTGCCGCGTGCAGTGGTGGGAACACTTTGAAGAGGGTTTTGTCTAAAGCTTCCCTTCTTCGTGTTGCAAGCCTAATATATCTAGAAAATTATTTTTAGGGCTTGTTTATAGTTGACTGGCATAACAATAGCAGTGCCTATTCTGCCATAGTTCTGCCACCTCTTCAGTGGATGTGTGGTGTCCACACACGGAGTTTATTGGCATAATTACAAAGGAGTAATTGCACTGCTCTGTCCACGAGCTTCCCTCCCGTCCTTGCTAGGTGAGTCCTTCAGAATACATGTGCCATCTGAAAAGCAATGGGTGGCTGTCCTCACTGGCATGTAAGAGTAGTTTTTACTGACCTTACCTTGTGTGCAAAATGCCAAGCTGCAAATGAGTTTTACAGAACCTCTGTTCAGCCAGTCTCTCTGTCAAGAAAGACTATTCCACTGAAAGTATGCATTAAACAATATTTCTGACTGGCATCAAAAGGTTCTGCTAAAATGATACGCTGCTGCAACAACTTTTTGAAGGCTTGCTTATTGCTTTTGCTGTCTAAAATGTAACTATAGCTATAGAGTAGCATGGTCTTAGATGACTTACAAACCTCTTCCATGAATGTAGATGGATTAATATATATGCTTAGCTTCGACAGAAGGGGAATAGTACTCCTGCAGCGCCCTTGTCTCGAGGGGATAGAGAGCCACTGCAGAGTCGTATGCGATGTCAAATTTACTGTGAAGGAAGACAGGTCAGGGTGGGTTGCACTTACAATGTCTCGGTGTATCTCTGCCGGAATGGAGAAGGATGTTTTCAAGTTCCCATATGATTCTGCTCTTGGGCAGAAAACTCAGCTGCAGGTATCCGGAGAAACAATAAAAGATTGTGTAAGAGCAGAACAGAAGATCTTCCACTTGGTGAGATGAGAAGTGATTGCTTCCACCTGTTTTCAGTGAAAGATAAGTGTGCTGGCGAGTTTATCATCACTACCCTCAGAAATGCTGCTGAGTGACTCAAGACATCAAATGTGACAAAACAGCTGCAGTGCAGAATGGAGCTGTGCTGTGTATCACGCCGTGATTGACAGACTCCTGTGGTTTAGATGCAGAAGAGAACATGTCCTTTCCTTTAATGCTGAGCGATGGGAAGAAACGGACGTAAGAGACCTGCTCTGCCCTAGGTAACTCGACAGATTCCCATCTGAATTAGTGAGGAGTTTTACACCTTGGATTTAGTACCCCTTTGTCCTGTGACCTGGAGGAGTCAGTGCTGCTTTCCTGGTGAACCAGCCACTAGAGTGGACTGTGATTTTTTTTTTTTCTTTTTTTTTTCTTTTTTTTTGACACTAAACTGTTGCAGGCGTTGGCTAGACAGGAGGAGTGCCATTGCTGCTTCTGCCCTGGGTTAGCACGGGAAGTTCTTTCTCCTGCAGTGCAGAGGTGTTTACGGGCCCTCCAAGTAGCTGTAAAGGGATGCAAGCACATGATTTGGGTAATTTTATTTTGCAACATTCCCTTTGTGGCAGCAGAGCACTGTCTGCTTTGTGGTTCCTAAAGTCCAGACAGCCAAATTTGACCAAAAGGTGCAATAACCACAAAAATCTGATTTGCCTGCTGAGTCTGTATCTTCTAGAGAAACCATACCAAAACCATGTCCCAAAGGGCTTCCATCTATTTTGTTTCTCACGTAGTAAAATACTAATCCCCTTATCCTGTCTTTTGAAAACTGAGTAATGGTAAAAGAGTAAAATGAGATTTGTCTCAGTTGAACAATATGTTTCAAAGATAGCTTTCAAAATTGCTCTGTACTAACAGTCCATTAACTAGCTAGCACTCTACCTGAATTTTGTTAAAGGAATTTAATTCAGGAACTGAGAAGCCAATTTAAATGCAGCACACAAAAATAATGGAAGAGAAAACATTTCAGGAACCAGTGTAAGAAAAAGTTTAAATTCACTTGTGAACTATGGAAGTCTTCCTAATTTACAGATTGTAAAGTACGTACTTGTGTTCCGGTGGTTTTTATGATGGTGGGTAGAGTAACCTTGGCTCTCTAATCTCTAACTTTGCTCTTGAGGAAAGACAGCTTGGCATTGGCATCCCAGATTTAATGTTCCTCCCTAGAAGAAACTAGGCTGTCCTGCAACTTGATGCTCATTTTTAATGATGTCACTTAGCACCTGACTGCACAAAAACTGACTTTTTGTTCGTCCCAGTCTTTGAAGTGTGCTTGTGCACAAGTTGCCTTTGTGCTGCTCCCTGTAGTCACTGCAGTGATACTTCTGGCTATTCTCTGAAAAATGAAAAAGCCGTAAATGTTAAGAAGAAACTTTTGCTACACTATTGAATGCTTTAGAAAAATAAAAATTAGGTTGTCAATTTGTCACTGTTTTATACTGTGTAGTTTTAATGGAAAAGTTTTTCAGACCTTAAGAAATTAGGTAGTTAAAAGGTAGATGAGGACAGAGTCCAGGTTAAAATCTTCCAGTAGCTGTTTGCTTGCTGAAGAATATTTTGGAAAGGGACAGTTTGTAATTCCTTAAAAACAGCGAATAATCTTATCTTATTCTGGAACCCAGTACCCCTATGTCAAATGTTCTTCTCAAATTTTGTTTTTAAGTTTCTTTCTCGGAGAAACTTTGGTAAGACCAGGGAGGCGAAAGCTCTCAGTGATGTTTCATAAGCATCAGTTTTCTTCCAGTGGCTTTAATTTATCTGAAAAGACTGCTCTTTGCCTTTTTTTAATGCACTGGGTTGTATCTTGCATATGGAGAGATGATTTTCTCATCTTCAGTGAAAACCCATGAACAGATGCAGACTGCAAATTTATTTGCTTGGAAAGAATCACATTTAGGCACTTGCAACTCCATAAGCTATCCGTAGCCTCTCCGTGCTGACATTTTCCCCTTCTGTTGCCTTAACTGACTAGCCCGATGTCCTAGAGTAATTCTTCAGACCTCAGTCTAAAAATACCACTTTCCGAAAACCCAAAGCCTTGCACACTTGCAACATTTTTATTGCAATTTATCCTGATTTGCCCATACTTGCAGCCTATATATTCTTCAGAGAGTCTAACAGCTGCAGGTTTTTTACATGTGAAAGGCTTTTAAAAAATCTGAAGTGGGTAAAACATAGCTTGGGTTTAAACTAATAGCTAGCTTTTGGACTTCAGACACAGCAAAGGTTTTGAAAAACTGAGGCTTGCCTATCCTCTGTTCATGAGATATAACTTACCTGGGCATAGCTAGTTACCTTTGTGATAAAGGTATGCAGTTAGTGTTTGTGCATCTTACACATTTATTAAAAATGAAGCATAGAATGGAAGTATCCAGCAGATCTAGAAATAAATCTGGTCTCACAAGATTATCCTTTGTGTCTATTAGCCATCTGATTTCCAAAATTTATACCAAGTTTATAAAACTAGCATCTTTGGAGGTGGGAGTGGACTGGCTTTGCTCATTCTTAAAATATTCTTTTCTTCATGCTTGCCATCAAAGGTATGTATCAGTACTGAAAGACAGAGATGATGTCTCTTGGGTGAAGAGTGCAGACAAGCATACCACTTGACACCCAAATCAAATATTGACTTGGAATGTTTTTCTGAATCTTTGGGTATATTAATCGCTCAAAACTCTGCATTTTCCAGGCTAAGGTCATTATCAGTCATTACTGTGGTATGTGAGCACCTATTTTTCCGGTTCAGTAAGCTAATTTACAGGGGGAAAAAACCCTGCAAACTCAAGGTTGTCTTTTACTTGCTTTTATTTTTAAGGTAATTGTGTATTACAAGGGAAATGTCCTTGCGCTATGGTTTGGAGAAAAGAGGCAGGGTTAGTCCAACTCGAGACTAATTTCCCATTTTAAGATGGAGAGCAAAATGTCTTTTCCAAAGAACAAGGACATTTTCTGTAATTTGTCTATAGATAACCTTGGCAGCAATTTAAAACAAATGTCTTCAGTAAATGACCAGTATAACTCTAATGTGCCCTCTGAAGTCTGACACTCTTCAAGAACTGATGCACTTTCCTTCTAAGTTATTTTATTAGTCAACTAATTCATAAATAAATTAAATTCTACTCATAGAACATGCTTTCCTTGCATTCATAATCAGTAAAGTAGGAAAGCCTCAGCAGAAAAAAAGTTCTTCCATTTTCCAACAAAACTGGATATATAAATTTAATACATCATACATAAGTAAAGGCAAGTGACCTTTTAATTGGGTAACTTTTGTTCTCATAAGGTTTTTTTTTTTTGGCCAATCTTCTAATGCTACACCAAATTATGTATGAAAGGGTCCGTAGAATGCTGGTAGAGATTAAAAATCATGTTGGAAGAGGAATAAGAGACTTCAGGATAATCTTTCTATCCAGATTTCATTATAAATACACATGGGAGAAGCAAGGTAATCAGTAATCTGACAGTGAAACTGATGGGTGAGATGAAGTGATTGAAGATGAATCTGAACCCTCACATATCTGGACAGCAATTGGGGTGTTCAGAGACTTTCTTCTATGTGAAAATGATCCTGGTTAGCTGCTGCTACATGGAGGAGATGCCATACCTTTTCCATAGGGGCAGTCATTATGTTGTATGATTGTTCAGAGTGTGGGGCTTGGTCTTTAAACACTTGCGCCAAGGGAGATGTGAAGGGTGTAGAAGGTGGAGTGAGTTAGGGTTTGGAAAACTGTTAATGTCCTTTTATCTCACTAGAAATAGCCCTGTATTTACTCTGTTCCTTTTTCCTTTGGAAACAGATGGAAACATTTGGTGAAAGGGAAATCTGTAAAAGAGGTCAGGAAGTGTAAGCACGGTTGAGTATAGGTGCTGTTGACATGATGTCTTCAGAGGTAGGTAAAAAAACAATAGAGTCCTGGCCTATTTTATTTTCCAGATATTTGAGTCTTAATTCCAACAGCATTTTTAAGTAGCTTTTTAGGTACAGCTTTTATAGATGTGGCATGAATGTTTTAATTCTTAATATATAACTAAAAGCCTCAATGCATGTCTGGATTTTCATCATGTTAGTCATTAGCAATATTGGAATATTAGTCATGTAGTGTCATCAAGGAGTTGCCTGAAGTCTGTGTAAAGCTCATTCCTCTTACTATTTTGTCGCCTTCTTCAAGAGCATAATGTACTTATAATTACCGTTAAACTTGTGATTAACAGTTGCCTGAATCGCCAAAAACTGGTTTAAACAGCTAATCGTAGGCACCAAGTTGGAATACTTTAGTAAGGTCATAATGCCGCATGCTCTGAGTGATAAGCAAAATGAGATCGGAAAGAATTATGATTTCCGCTTTGATAAACAGAGAGGCTTTTTTGGATAAGGATAATTATTCAGGTACTGTCCAAATATCACTACTAGAAATGCTTTTATTTTAAAGGAAAACATTTGTGTTGCTAAGAAGCATCTAAGATGAGGATTCGCTTTGAAAGTTTTAGCTGAGGATCAGATCTGCATTACATACCAGCGGTGTGATTTCTGTCATGGTAGCTCAGATCGACTTGTGTAACTAATGTGTTTTGTGCTTATAACAACATTTTATCACTTTAGCTTGTTTGTCTGAGGAAGGCATAGTTCCTGTGCCAATAGTTACATCTGCTGCTACAGCTGCATCTACGAGGGGCACGGTGCCCACGTAGCACACTGATATTCCTTTACCAGCTCTGCTTTCTGTCAGGTCTATAGAAAGGGTAATCTACCAGTCTGGAAATAAAGGTATTCCTGTACTGCTAGCACTTTACTACTGTGGATATGTTTTATGCTATAGATGTATTAGTTCCCTTCAAATGCCTCTTTCCCCTCTTTGATTAAAAATTTTCCTGTTGGCAAGAGAGAGAATTGCTCTCCCTTCTGCACGTGCTGCTCAGTAAATGGAGCCCAGTTCGGTTTGTCATGGTGCACAAACTCTAGGTTTGCCCAACTGCGTGAAAAATTCCCCTTCTTTATCACATCTTGACAACACGTGGGGTTGCACTCTATTGGAGAAAGACATTTCCTCCAGGTATGGAAGGAGCTCGCCAGTGTTGAACAGAGCTTTGGGGGACAGCTATACCTACAATAGCACCAGGTAGTTGGAGATGGCTCGTTTAGGTTGAGAGCCAAATGCAAATCTGTATTCTTTAACTAGATTTTTAGACATGCAGACACAACTTAAAAGGTGCAAGTTTTGAGATTTGATCCCAAAAGAAAGGTGGTTACCCATGAAAATATTAAGCAATTGCCTCAATATTATAGGGAGCAGAAAGTACACAATATTGTCTCTGATCCCCTTCCTCTTTCAATCAGTTGGCAGTCTGTTGAAATAAAAAAACACCCTGAAGCCCCCGTTTCTCATTATCTAAAACTTTTTAATCAAAAATGAAAACATTTTGCTTGCCAGTTTTGTTCCATCTAGCTGAAATTTCCCCACCACGTGTTTATAATCAGACTTGAAATTAAAATTGCTCTCATCTTCTGCATGAGGTTGCAGAGCTCTGGAAATAGCAGTTCTCTCAATTTTAGTCCATTGTTCCCCTCGGTGCTTTACGTTTGGAGTTTTTCCTGTGTGCGGCTTGTTTTATTTAAAGACTTTTACTATTTTAAGTTAATACATTGGGATTCTGTTGCCCACAACAAGCTCTTGCAAGGTACCTTCTGTAGAGCTGCACCCACTTGCAACTACTTAAGTCGTATAAAATCAGAGAGTAGTTCACAGCATGACTCCCGGTAACTTGCTCCAGAGTCCCTATGGACTGCTGTCCCTACACACGTTAAAAAAGTGAAACTGTGTTGTGTAATTTGTAATTGGTTATGCCTCTGCAAAACTAGTGAATTTATAGGATTGCAGCTATAATGCAGACTTCTCCCTCATGCAGTACCTATTAGGACTGGACATTAAAATGCTCACATTTGTCTTGAATATTGTAGTGTGTGAGTGAATTAATAAATGTATGGACGTACTGAGTAATAAAAGCCTTTTTTTAAGAAGGATGGAAATTACCTAATTGACACATCTCTTCTGAGAGTCCTCAGTTGCCACATAGTTTTGCCAGAGCAGTTGTTTCTGCAGATAAATTAATTTAATGGGCTTTGACCATCGTGAAGTGGGTCTGTTCTGTTTTCTTAATACGAGGGAGGAAGAAATTAGATGTGCTGTTAGTGAATTTTGTGAGAGTATCAGATACACTTTCCTTTAGCAGGTCCTCAAGAGGAAAATGTTGAATTGGCTGCCTGTCCATTCTCTCTTTTTTTTCTAATTTTATTTAAAATGGGGCATTTTAAGCTGCTTAAAAGTGGTAATTTGCATTCCCAGAGAAATTATAAAATAAAAATTAAAAAAAAGAAGCTGAAATTTTGAAGTTTAATCTGAAATTAAAATGCTTTGAAATTAAAAAACCTTTGAAAACCTTTAAAAAGCTTTGTTTCCATGTTGTTTAAATTCCCAAATTTTCTGTGTATAAATGAGTATGTGTGTTATTTTTGCACAGGGGTTTGTGAGCATCAGTTATAAGAGGATACTGGTTAATGTTAAACTGAAAAGTTGAGTTTTTCAATAGTAAGACTATCTGAAAGCTCTTACTTCTGCAATGCTATTTTTACGACTGCAGTTGCAGATGAGAGTAGTCAGACTCTTAGAATTCAATTAGTGTATGTTTGTCTCCTGCATAGCAAATATAATCCTTATTTATAACAATGCTGTGTGGCAGACACAGCTCTGACAATTTTAAATTATGCAATAATGAACACATTACAGAACCTTCTTTGGATTACACCATTGCCGGATGATTGCACCCAGCACCCATTTAGGAGGGCTTTGTGTATTTGACTTTCTGAGGAAGCTGACCTAAAAACATGACCTGTAAACAAGGGGAAAAACTTGGTGTTGCTTCTCTGAAATCAATCCAGGTGCATGAAGCAAAGACTTTGTATTAAACTTTCAATGTCAGCCTTGAAATCCTTGAAAAAGATGATGTAATGTATTAGAGATTATAGTTCCTTTTTTCTCTTGCATTTTTTGTCTCTCATGGAAAAAGCAATTTGTCAATCCTTTAGTAAACAGTTCCATGTAAAGTAACCCCTCTACCTAAGCTAGGATGTCAGTGCAAACAGAAAGTTTAACAAGTATGAAGCTGTAGCAGTATGTCTCGATTATTTTCAAGAGCATAATTTAAGAAGCTTGATGACCCCAAGCTCCTGTAGTTGAGGCTGCTATAGTCTTTGAATTGCTGGAAGACATGGCCCCTTAGTCATTATCTGAACAAATTTCAAGTTTAAAAAAAAAAAAAAAAAGTATTTCAGGTGAAAAAGGTAAAAACTGCCTATTGTCAAAGAAGGCAGTTGTCTACAACAGCTGACAACACAAACATAGGCTGACAAATTGTCACTTACGGAGGAAAAACTGCTTTGGAAATGTCAAGATTTTTCCTCATTTAAAATTAGCAAATTCTGAAGAATCAAAATAACTAGAGTTTGAGATGGAATCACTCTGTAACAGATGGCACAATATCTTTTTTATATTGGAATTATACTTTCCCGTTAATAATGTATTCTCGATTGACTCTTTGCACTGAGATGGTGCCTACCTCCAGGAGGAACCACTTAAGTAATGCTTCCTCCAAAGGCATCATCTCTGATGATGCATCTTACAGTACTCTGATGTCATCATTAATACCAATCAGATTTGAGTTTCAAAAACTGATCAGTGCATGAAACCCACTTTCCAGACCAGTTCGTCCAGCTTTGAGTTTTACTTGGCGCCAGTTCATTAGTTCAGTTTGTAGAAATGGCTGTGTCTGTGCACTTCTCGCCAATGCTCAGCGCATTTGTCGCTGGGGGTAAATTTAAACTCGCTCATCTAAACATTGGCAGCTGCTTTGGGTCCGTCCTGCCTTTTGGAATACATGAAGCCATCTCTGGGAGATGGTTGTATACTCTATGAGAGCCTTGATACTGCATCAAAAAGATGCTTTTAAATTGGTCTGCCAGTGCTGCAAGACGTATCTCTGAACCACATTGGTCCGATTTCTCTAGTCTGTCTTCATCCCCTATGTATTTTTAACTTTTTTCAAGAGATTGCTTGTTATGGCTGATTACATTATTTGCTTTTTTTTTGTCTCCTTTGATGCCTGTGCCAGTAGTGCTGATGTAAAGGAGCTTGATGATATTGAATGGTAGGAATGAACAAATGCAGCGGGAATTCAATTGCTGTTTTGCTCTCAAGCACAAGTGTTCTTTCTAAATCAAGTCTGACCACTTACTATGTCAGTCAGCTACATTGTTGGAGACACGGAGAAACTATTTCATTTACATTTGATTTAAGGGAAATTTTTGTTTGCTTGAGGTGCTCTATTTTATTTGGAAGTTTTAGAAATGTATGATTTCCAGGTGCTCTGCATGCTTTAAAACAAATCTGGCCATAGTTGATCTTCATCTCAGCTGCAAAATCGTATGCATTATGTGAACCTGTCAAATAACTGGCCAACAGTACCCTATCCTCTCTACAGACAGGGAGTTTGGAGTTATTTGTCAAATATCACACAGGAGTTATTGATGATGGGTTCTTTTAGGTACTTTTAAGATTCAATTTCTTAATCATACAGCCATCCACCTCAGCTGGTACATGCGATTTTAGAATTCATATTATAGAGCGTCTGATAATTAACAACAATTTAAAATATCTCATTGTAATGTCATTTACAACTTGATTAATTAGTTGACATTGCTGCTCTTAAATTTCAAATTTTAAGAGGTTTGTGAGTGTTTTCCAATAGTTTGACAGAGTCTTCCCATGGGCGCACTAAATGCGGGATTGCTGTGAATTTAGGGCCATGTCCTGCAGCGCTCTAAAGTCGTCTCCGTTGCTGCCACATCCCTGCTTCACTCTGATGTTCAGCAAATAGTTTGCTGGGAAGTTTATGTGCTAATCTGGCAGAGAAACTAATCCACCAAAGCAAATAGCTTTCTTTTGGAGAAGCATGCTGAAATGAAGTGTTGAGATTTGGAGACGCAGCAGTACGATGGGATGTGGCAGCCAACAGTTGGATTGTCTTACACTGCCAAAGACCTTCAGTCAGGGAAGCACACACGCTTCTTTCATAAAGGTTGGCAGTCCCAGTCGGGCAATTTCTAAAGAAGAATTGCCATCAGTGAGGTATTCAGAAGAAAAATGACTGTTCAAAAATGACTGTGCAAAAAAGCAAAATTTCATTGTACCATGGCAGGGACACTCAATTATAAACTTCTTTGCCTCTCTGTATTCAGACAGAGCGGGGTTTCTGTGCGCTTGATTCATCACACTTGGCTTGAGAGAGAGCACAACATCTCCAGATATCGGAGAGGCTGATTTTGTAGTGCTTCAATGTCGCTTTTATTCAACCCCTACTCAATAGAGCTTTGTGTTCTTCTCTCTCCTAGAGATTGTAACTGCTGCCACGGAGGCAGAAATTACATGGAAATATGGACCATAAAAAATATTGGCAAACTGGTGTTTCTCAAAAATATGACCTGTGCTTAAAACAACAGCAAAATCTTTATTTGACTTTTAAATCATGGCATCTTACTGTCTTTTGATTTTTTTGAGCCTCTAAACAAAAGCATAATATACTACAGCTCGCTGTGAACTAGGGATTTAAGACATGGCAAATCTACAGGGGAAAAAACCCTATGTTCAAAATAAAATCCCTTTCTGATAGGGCATTATAGAGAGTACAGCTGTTTGGTGGTAGTGCTGTGCAGAGAGGAACAGAGCTGGAGACTAGCAAATGTGGTAACAGAAAGGAGGGAGAAAAGAGCCTTGGCTAAGCTGGGTGCAAGCTGCACGACCTTGCAATGAACGGAAGACTTACTGCAACTCCACCTCTTAATATGTAGGTCTTGTCTACGAAGACTAGTGGAAAAAAAGTTGAGGAGTAGGACACTAATGTTCCTGAAAGATGGCAGAGTTTTCTGTGTTGTGTTGATGCTGCATAGTCTTTCTCTCAACTTCAGTTTGTTTTCATCCAAATATATGCTATTGGCATCTGTTTACTTGGTGGTTCAGTGTTGGAAACATACCTCTCTTCTTGACAGCGCATGGCTGTGTATCTTATGTAGCTTGATTTGGAACTGGAGAGAGGAAGAGGCTGTGCGCTTTGCAGTGGGAACTTGCTTTTTGGTCCCAAAATTAATAACAGGATTGATGAAAAACACCGTTCAAGTATGTTGACATGTGGTTGACAGTTTGTGGGACAGTGATGTATTCTGTGTGGGAACATCTGTCGTAAGGGAATGGCTTGAGGAGGGGGAAAAGCACAGGATGTAGCTGCAGAAACTACTTCAAAATTACTTGTATACGAATGCACGGGATAGTTTAATTAAAGGGAGACTGGAATTTCCCCAACTTATGGAGAAAAGTATATGGAGAAATCTAGTTCACTGGTGTTACTGAGCATCTGCTGGCTTGTGATGATGCTTTTACAGCACATTTTACTGAGGGATTTTGCAGGTTGCTCTGCCTCTGAAAGGACAGTACTCAGTGTTCATCTCGGTTCACTTCGTGCTATTTTTACAGCTTTCTGTGTTCAAATGGCTCAGAATAACATGCTTGTCATTCACCTGTCAACTAAGAAATGTAACTTACTTCAGACTTCCTTCCCCTGAGAGTAGCTCCAATATGAGGAATATCTTCAATTACCAGAAAATTCTGTGCTGTCCCCTTCCTGTGTGCTCTTAAAAGGCAGGTGTTTACAAAAGGTCCTCTGTGTCAAGATGACCTACTTAAGGATGCTGCTGTGCAGCAGGTCAAGGTTTTGGAGTAAAGTTTTTAGCGTCACGAGATGCTATTCAAATTTTGGGGAATTGTGGATGGATCTTCGAGATCACCTGTGCCAGCACGTGGTTTTATTCAATGAATCGTGGCATAAATGGAGAGCTGGAGGAACACGTGCCTGATGACTGCAGTCTTTGACTAGATAAGAAGTACATCAAGTAGTTTAAGCCAATGCATTCCGGATACCTGTATCCTGTCGCAGAGGTTGCGCTCTGTGCAACACCAGCAAAACAGCTTGAGCTTTGCAACACCACTGCACCGCTTGCATAGGTGAATTGCTTGATGAGCCTCCAAGTTCTTTTGCTTTGACACACAGTAGGATATAGAAATGTTTCAAGAAAAAGGGAGCATCCCTACGCTTATGGACATGAGGAGGCTTAATCCTTGGATGCATGGGAGCTGGATTGTTTTTTTAATTGTGTGATTGCTGCTGTCTCACTTGTGTGGGAATGGGCTTTTTAACTGTAACTTCAAGTGCTGCCAGTGATGCTCTTGTACTTTTTACTGGAGAAAACTTAGCTGAATCAGTGGTAATAATGATCTGTCTGCTCTGTTTGAATGACTATGGTTTAACGATCTAATGTGTTACGATTTTATGGCTAGAGAAGAAACAGATGTCATGAGTGGTTTCAAAACTGGTTAGAACATGAATGAGTGTGGACGCTTTCTATTTCATGATGGGTTACTGGTCACTGGGGGCGTGTAAAAAGTTTCCTACAGAAGGAAATAAAACTCAATTTTAACAGTTCTGTTTTGTTTTCTCCCATCTCTGACACAGGTTGCCAACTTGGCCTGTTCTATCTCAAACAACGAAGAAGGTGTGAAATTGGTTCGCATGTCAGCCAGCCAGCTTGAAGCCCTGTGTCCCCAGGTAATAAAGAGCGTAAGAACATAAGACATACCCAAATAAGTTGGGCAACTGGTCCTGCTTCTGGCCTCTGTTCTGGCCTCTTAGTGTCTGTCTACAGACTTGGTGCAGAATTTGACTTTTTCCTTCATGTAAGTAGAGAATGAAATGCAGCGTAGGCATCAAGACTTAGAGACTTTAAAATATATGACAAAGTAATTAGTGATAAGAATGGGTCTTTTTTACATAATAGCTCTAATTTCTTTTGTCCAGGGTATTCTAGTAACCTGCGAGACAGTAAACTGGTGAAGCTTCAGTGGTTTATTGTGCATGTTCATGTTGCAGGAAGATGTCTTGTGAAGACTCTACCACTGCTCCTGTGCATGCTGTAAGATGAATTATAGAGATACTATTTTTTGTCTGAGTAGAATATAAATATGCCAAAAAATCTCGATAGAGCAGGATCAGGGGAAGCTTGCTATGCGTGAAGAGTTTGAACCTGGCTGAGACTACCTTTTAATTAATAACTTTTTAATGGAAACGAGGAAATTAAGTTCATGTAAGCACTAGACTATCCTCTTCCATTTTGACAGCCCTGATGTTTTAAATGTCAACAACTAGATACTTGGATGAACCCCTGAAGACTACAGTGCACTGTCAATTCTTGTAATTTACATTTTTTAAAGCAACAGGAAATTCAGATCGAAAACATACAAGTAAGCTGTTGTTGGTAACGAGGAGCTAATGGAAAATACGTACTCAAAAATGTGGTCAAATGGCATTTTATGAAAATAAGGTGTATTGTCTCAGGATTATTTGGAATTTGTTCAGGTTTTCCCATATGTGTTGGTCCTTTTAAAATGAGTCGAAAGGAAGAGAGATATGTACACTGTACCCGCCTCAGTAGGAGGGGAATTTTGAGGGAATAGGTGAAGATAGTGTGAAGAGCAGGACTATTTTACCTTTTCTATTACTTTTAAGTAACAGTGCTATTAAATAGGTGAAGATAGGCACCTGAGCATAAAACATTAAATACTGTCTAGGAGGCCTTTTGTCATCCTGGGGTGGACTTCTGTGGTTCCCACTCCTGGATCAGACCCTGGGGCCAGTGCATCAGCTGTGTTGGCTGTGCAGTTCTTTGCCTCCCACGTCTGGGGCAAGTGGTGTGTATGGCTTGTTAAAAGCAAAGGTCAATTTTTACAGTTGGAATAAAGCATGTGGAAGAAAAAGCTTTTAAAAATACATCTTATCTGGTATAAGGGCTTGCTCTTTCCTAAAGTAACCAACTAGGCTGGACATAATTTGTTTTTTAGTTATCTCCGAGAATATGAGTGTCTAATGCATGTTGCTCCAAACAAATGCTGATGCTTTTGAAATAATCATCTTAAGAAAGTTAGGTTTTCTTTGAATCTAAATGTTTCTGGTAGTTGTGCAAGTCTGCGGGAGTGTTTTTCCTTTCCCCATTGCTGAAATTGTGTGTATTTCAAACTCTTCTGTCTTTGCTTTTCCAACAACTGCTTATTTAAATAAATCTACTACTTTATAAAATAAACACTATGATAGTCAACATGAAATAATTAACGAACTATAGTCAATAGTCACCCAACTGGAGTCACATATACTGAAGTGCAGTTGTTAACTTTTGACTTCAGGGATTACGGATAATACATTTAACATGCGTTGGAAGCTTTGATTATCTATAAATGGACAAGGGCTGTAACTGATGGATTTTGGCTTTACAAAGGTCACATATCTGAACTTCCAAGCCTGCAGTTTAGATGCTCCACTGCACTGTCTTGCCCTAATTTCAGGGTCATCACCAAGAGATTAGTAAATGACACTATAGATGTTCATAGCACTTGCAAGAGTGCTTTTATATTACATGTTCTCTGGTTGATTCTTTAATGCTCTAAGAGTATTTAAACATGTTGTAAATCCTGAGAGATAATTAGGGGCACTTGTCTAAACTGTTTTACAAATGGCATCTGTGTTTTCTCCTAACAATACAGAAGTTTGTCTTATGCCAGTCTAAACGACGCAGCACACTTTCGTCCTCTTCAACTGTGTTACTGAACGGTCCCCAAACTTTGATTATTCTGTATAATCTCTAAATGCTTCTAGATATAAAGAACAGCATAGTGGGATTTTGATTCTTTTTTTTTTAGACAATTATCTGTTTATTTTGCAGTTTATTCCTGATGAGATTTGCAGCTGCTTCTTGAATCCTTTTAGGTGTCTGTGCTGAACAAACATGTGAATTAGGAATAAAATACAGATTTAATCCAACATTATCTGCCTTTTTTTTTTTTTGTTGCTTAGATGGTATTTTTCCAGGAAGATGCTGGATTCAGAATGAGTCAAGTCAATCAATAATTACAATAGTCTCTGAAACTCAAGTGAATATATCAATATCACACAGAAATATGATGTATGAAATTTAATTCAAGGTATTGCTGTGGTTGAAAGGATGAAACTGAAATTCAATGCACTTGAGTCCCAGGTAACCTCTTAAATAGCTTAGCTGAGCAGAGGCCATTCTGGGAGTACGGAACTCCTGGTTAAAGAATGATTTCTGCAGAAATCAATCTGTAGAGTTAATTATAAAAGCTGTATCTCAAATAGAGCAGTTACTCGGTCCCTTGCCATAACTAGCCTTCTTGAGCTGCAGCAGGAGTAAGGAACATGCAACACTTCAAACTGGTTAGGGAAAACTTGGAAGTTTTGTCGGTACGGACAAGAAGTCAGTCACTGCCAGTGTCAGCTATGCGTTCAGACGTTCTCAGGTCTGAAAATTAATTCTTTGAGGGGAAAAAAGATGCAGAAAATTTTTCATCTGAAAAGTCTCTACAAAAGCAAGCAGTTAAATTTGTTTAGTATGGCTATGTTACTGGAAATCAGCTCTTCCTCAAGAATAACATCATCCTTCCTGTTTGTGAGTCCCCAGCCAATTAACGCAGAAGTTAATGCGAAGTTGAAACTTAATGTGATATTTAGAGCTCCCTTTTGATGGTGCAGAAGGAACTCTTGGGAAGAACTGTGCACACTCTGTAGCAGCCAGTTGGGTGACTTGTGTTAGTCTGGGTTTATAGTGGAGAAATAAGGCAGCATTAGAGGGTCACTGGTGTTTTTTTCATGAAGCTTTGACTTACAAGCCTGCCTGAATTCTTTTTTTTGAGGACATGCATTGGTGAAAGTCTGTATATCGAAGTGAAACAACTTTGTCCAGCATCTCGCAGGAGTTACCTGCAGTCCTGCAGCTTCATGCCTTGCTAGGTGGTGGGGGAAACAGGCCAGTCTATGGCGGGTTAAGGTGAAGGAACAAAAGTCCTCCACTGCTACAGTTAAATGTTTTTAAAAAAAAAAAAATGCTTAAGATGTCTTTCATAATGGAAATGGAAAAGTACTGCTGTGAAATGCTTGGAATAGTTGCCTGTGCTTCCATTTGCCTAGCAGAGCACTGGGGGAAGTTTTCTTTGCCTTCTTGCTAAACAGAGAGCTTGCCAATGGTAAATTAGCGAAAGATTTTGTTTATCTCGACTCAAAAACCTGGATTCTCGCTCATAACTTTGACTTGTGAGTTCTGTTTCCAAGAAGTACTTGCTTTGGGAGCCTGCAAAAACTGTTTTGTAACAGCATTTTGCATTAAAGATCTCTGAGAAGAGAGCTTAACCATAGGAGTGTTTCTGATCATACAAGCTGTAGGTGTTTAGAAAGCAACAGTGAAAACGCCCCAGTACAGCTCTTGAAAGGA
Organism: Fulmarus glacialis; assembly: GCF_000690835.1. Classification (NCBI taxonomy): domain Eukaryota; kingdom Metazoa; phylum Chordata; class Aves; order Procellariiformes; family Procellariidae; genus Fulmarus; species Fulmarus glacialis. The sequence goes on from NW_009188825.1 coordinate 54,288, forward strand.
AA